>NC_056729.1:348631036-348703536 GCF_019279795.1 Protopterus annectens | reverse complement strand
CAAAAACTGGTCAGGGAGGCTCCCAGGAGACCTACAGCAAGACTGAAGGAGCTGCATGAATTTCTGACAAGTACTGGTTGTGTACTACATGTGACAACAATCTCTCGTATTCTCCATATGTCTGGGCTATGGGGTAGGGTTGCAGGTTGCAAGATGGAAGTCTTTTATTACACAGAAAAACATCCAGGCCCAGCTAAAATTTGCAAAACAATACATTGTCTCCCAAAAGCATGTGGGAAAATGTGTTATGGTCTGATGAGACCAAGGATGAACTTTTTGGCCACAAATCCAAAAGGTACGTTTGGAGCGAAAATAACACTTTGCATCACCAAAAGAATACCATCCCCATGGTGAGGCATGGTGGTGGCAGTATCATGCTTTGGGGTTGCTTTTCTTCCAGTGGAACTGGGGCTTTAGTCAACGTGGAGGGAATTATGAACAGTTCCAAATACCAGTCACCTTTGCCCCAAAGCCTTCAGGCATCTGCTATAAAGCTGAAGATGAAAAGGAATTTCACCTTTCAACATGACAATGACCCCAAGCATACATCCAAATCAACAAAAGAATGGCTTCACCAGAAGAAAATTAAAGTTTTGGAATGGTCCAGCCAAAGCCCAGACCTAAATCCAATAGAAAATCTGTGGGGTGACCTGAAGAGGGCTGTGCACAAGAGATGCCCTTGCAATCTGACAGATTTTTGAGTACTTTTGTAAGGAAGGAAGAGTGGGCAAATATTGCCAAGTGAAGATGTGCCATGCTGATAGACTCCTACCCAAGAAGTCCAAATGCCGTAATTAAATCAAAAGGTGCTTCAACAAAGTCTTAGTTTAAGGGTGTGCACACTTATACAACCAGCTTATTGTACATTTTTTTTATATTTTTCCCCTAACAGATTTATTTGTTTTTCAATTGAATTGTGGTGATTATAGGTCACATTAAAGATGGGAAAAGTTTTTAAATGATTTATTGTCCTCATTTTTTATATCACAAAAGCCTGGCATTTTAACAGGGGTGTGTGCACTTTTTATATCCACTGTATACATATATGTATATATATATATATATATATATATATATATATATATATATATACATAAATGTTTGGAGGTGATCCTCCACATGGAGGGTGGGGGGTTGCAAGGGAGCTTTCCCACTGCAAAAAAAAGTTTTCTTATGTTCACTAAAGGTAGTTTCAGCAGGAAATGTTCAACTTTTTACTGTCGCCAAAACTACCTTGTTGACTTGACATGATTCCCACACTGAAATGCTTTCTTTGTCAAATTCAGACACTCGTTTATTTCCAAATGCATCTCCTGCAGCATTGCTATTTGCATTCTGCACTTCTTAGTATAATTCAATACTCTTTCCGTTTAATCTATACCTTTAATGCCATTTATGTTTCAAGATAATATGGATAGCATAGCCATTATGATAGAAAGCTATTGTTCCTACCTAATATATTTGAGCTTCTTTGAATGTATATTTTCAACTTTTGTCTTATAAGCACACTAATTCTTGGCAGACTGATCTTTTATATGGTTGTTTCTTCTCATTTCTGTTTGAACCAATGTCACATTTTCAAGACTTTTCTTTTAATGAAAACCCTTAAACAAAAAAATGAAATACATTTTCAGAGCACCCTCAACACCCTGTTAACTTAGAACAAACACACAAAATTATGTAACTCTTAAAAAATGAAGTTTAACCCTTTAGACAGGAACATTTGCCCCAAATCAGCAACTGCACCCATAGACATTACCTAACCTAAAATTAAGGTTGCCCGTGTGAATGTGCATGTTACAGCATGTGTTCCCACTTTGACTGACTGCTGTCTGTTCTTTTATTATCTCTTTTTTTCCTTCCCAGATGTGAAAAACAGTTTGTATGCTTTTAGAAAACATTATCTTTTAGCTCTAAGAAAAGGTTCACTGGCTATCTTTAAATAAAACTAAATTGTACACTGTTCTAGTAAATGCATTGCAGTATTAAAGTTGCTAGAGAGGCTGCTATCTCTTATTCACTTGCCCTAGTTTCAAACTTTATTTTTCACTGAACTACTTGCCATTGTACCTTTAAATTTTGCATTTTCCTCAGCAAAGAATCATAGCTCTCAAGATTAATTGCTTGTAACTACAAACAGCTTGTTTCAATGTAAAAACTGTCAGCAATGAGAAATAAAAATTAACATCTCTCCATATATATGCAGGAATCTTTGTAAATTACTCTCAGAACAGAATCTACAACCACCATCACTTGCAAACGTCTTGACTCCAACTGAGAAAATGTGCTAATGGAAATAAAAAGCTAATATCCTTGCAGATAGCATTTCCATGATTTTCATCATTTTGTCTTTATTTTTCAATCTTATTTACTAACAACATACACTTATTTAAAAGTCAAGGTCACTTATCTAGAGATCCACCCTTTTAAAAATAAGAGAACTTATCTTAATTCTACATGTAATGTAATTTATACACTTTTGCACCCCTTCTCCCACCCAGCAGTCCAGTATCACAGCATATTAACATAATCTTGCTTCTGTGCATCCTCTCTTCTCTTATTATGCCATAAAGTCTATATTTATTACAACTAAAAAGCACTTGTTTATTTTACTATCTGTCATACACATAACAGCAATTGCAAAGAATCCCTCCACATTTAAAATACTCATGATAGACACTGTACACAATAGTTTACTATATAACATGCAGTTTAAATCATGAACTGTTTTATATAAATACTAATAGAAACAAAATTGTTACACTTAGTTACATTTTCCCCTTTTATTAATGTCCTTCTAAATATTAATGCCATAACATAGGGTATATGCTTTACAGTCCGCTCAGAAGTTTAACAAAAGTCAGGAAAAGTCTATTTTTTTTCAGCTACTTTTTCTTACAAAGCCATATTTTTCACAAATGTGATCAGTGTTTTATAGTCTTCCATTTATTGACTAATTTTTCTGCTGCTGGTCTTCACCTCTTTCATCTTCATCTCCCAACAGCAGACTCTAGTTCAAGCCCAAGATACTTCTGATAGTCTTGTCACCACCAGTGCTTTTTTCTTTCTCTCTCAAACATTTCCTTTGAAACACTGGAAAAGGTTTCACTGGCAAAGTCTCTCTATGAGTTTTTTTTGTCAGGGGAATGTGAAGCAAAGTTCCCTTCTGTTTATTTGCTCACTTTTTGTTGGATAAACTTTATTTCCTTCTTAGCCTATAACAGAATCATTTTAATCCATACACCTAAATACTTCATCTTATCGTACCCCCAAGAATATGAGTATTGTGAAATCATTTCATGTGTGGGTACATAATTTCCTGCTTACAGCCTTTATCTTCATTAATTGTATATCCCAAAAAGACTTGAAGCTGTCTCAAAATGTTCCATAATACTGAACTATCCGTTTCTAGATTTATCAAGTACAAAATAATTTATTCTGTAAATAAAGCCAACTTTTTTGATTACCATACCAATTATATCCTTGAATTTCTGTGTCTTTTATTTTGTTTGCCAATGGCTCCAACTATAAAGCTAACAGCAAAGGAGAACCAGGCCCTGCCTGGTTCCTCTTTTCAGGTATAACTTATCAGAGAAGAACACCTCCACCTTAATTCTTACTTCTGAACCTTCATATATCCTCCTAATTAATCCTATTATTGTACCAGGGAATGAAAATGCTTCCACTACCCTACACATAAAATCCCAGCTTACTCTATGAATTGATTTTTTTGCATCAAGACCCACCAACCGATTTTATATTGTCAAATTGCCTCCTCTCCGGAAAACCACATTGATCCATATCGTTCAATTTTGGCAACACCCTTGCCATTCTCTTAACTAGTATAGACACAGACACTTTATAATCATGGTATAAAATTGAAATGGGGCTATATGAAGCTGGATATGACAGGTCTTTACCTTCTTTGAGTAGTATAGCCATCACAGCTTTCTTCCAAGATGCTGGTGCTTCCCCTCCTTTTAAAAACACTGTTAAATCAAACCTTTGGGATCTTTATCACTTTCTTCTCTCATAACTCTCAAGCTTCCCAGGAATACCATTTGATGTCCTTCTACATCACTGTTGCTGTATTCATTACCTTTAGGATCTCCTGACTAGAATAGCTCAATGTCTAACCAGGATACCAAAGCCTTTATTACCTAGGAGCATTGTGTATCAGCCATGTGCTCTTTGTGCAAGTGTAGGCATATAGGTGATGTACGAATGCTTCCAAACCAGACCTTCATTGCCGCAAGTCCGAATGCCATTGTTGAACATCGATTTGAACACCCTTCAGTGTGTTGGTTATACCCGATCTACACTTTTAGATAAGTACCCCGTTGGGGTTAATTTTCTTTTTTATTCTAACTTTTAGCGTGTTATATATCACCCAAAAAAGGGACATATCAGTGTGGGAGGCAGATTCCTCATAATGACAAACATGACAGGTGCCTGCTTTGCTTAGGTGCATCTCACTCATTGTTCCATTTGTCAGGCCTTTGTGTCAAATACTTTGTATCGCCATCTTTCTTCCCTTTCCATTTATCTTGACAACCAGTGTCTCAAATTGTTGGCCAAGGGTACCATGGCACAATACACTCACTCCAAGGTACAACCATTGCTCAAAAAGAAGGCCAAGAAACTAGACCTTAGCCTGTTGCTTCCACCAGATGTCTCTCCTGAGGTGGATGAGAACCCAGAAGACCATCTGGTATTGATGTCAGTTTCCTCTGCAGCAACCTTCTTGGAGGCCAGCACAGGACCAGATTCTTGCACATCCTCTGAGGCCTTGCTGACATCTAAATGGACAATGAGAGACAGCCATGGCTGATAATTTCTGAAGGACATAAAGAGATTCCTCAGATCCTTGTTAGGAAGCAGGTGCCAGATATCTTGATGAAATCCAGGCAGAGGTCCCTTTAAAGAAAAGGCAGAAGACTAAGCATGTGGTGCCAGCTGCCAGAGATCCAAGAAGAGAATGGCAGGCCTTCAGACAAGGCTTGATCATTGCCTTGATGGCTTTAAAACCTCCTCAGGGAGTTTCAGTTCCTGCACCTCCTTGGTCTTCTATCCCCAAAATGGAAAGGGACCCTGAGTTCTCAGATAAGGATTCTAACTCTGATGCTGACTCCTCGGTCTCCTCCTCTCAGTTGCCTTCTCCTTTAGACTATGGTTAGGAGGAGAAGGAATTTGTTAGTCCACAGTTCTGTGTATGATGGAGCATTTTAAATGGGATTGCTTTCAGGTATCAGAAGTCCAGAAAATGTATTATGAGTTGTACTCTCATAAACCTTCTGCTATCCCTCCTGTGTTGGCTCCTTTATTGAATACCTTATCTGCTGCTTCCTTGGCATCAGAATTCCAACCTCCAGTACCTAAGAAGCTGACAGATTCTATAAAGTGCCAGATGCCCACAAATTCTTATATAAATGCTCATCATCAGATCCAGCAGTGATTTCTGTGTCCACAGATGAGATTTCTAGACTGCTGCCCTCTTCTAAGCTCCTTCCCCCTGAAAAGGACAGTAGAGCTATGGAGAGGATTGGGAAGAAAGTATGCACTTCTGCTAGTTTAGCCTTTAAGGCTATAATTTACTTGACCCATGATCTATGCCTGGCATACAGGGCATTGTCAGACCCCACACTGATGGTCCTCTTGCATATCCACAAAACAAACAGGACCAGAATTACCCATTCTAAAGACCTAAGCCTTGCCTGTGATATAAATAGGACCTGCTGGAGAGATAGGTATGTATCCCAGAGACTACCCCATCTGTAAAACAGGCTTCCCATCCATGTGAAGCAGAGTTCCTCCCTAACCCAATTCAAGTGCAACTTGGACAGTTGGATGGGAAACCAGAAATTCATCCCTGGTTTAGCATCTATGTCTCTAATGCAAACAGGTAACCTGTAAATGGTTCATCTCCCAGGCCCATGCTTATACTTATCAAGGGTGTCATAACTTGTCAGAGATTCATGATGCATGGCTAGGCTTAAAAAGGTCCTTAAGGTCATTAGCCTAGTAAACACCTATGAACCTATAAACAAAATATATTTTACCTCTTCTTTCCCAGATTGAGAACATTGTATCTGATATGCCTGACACAGAGGGTAAGGCCTCAGCTCTCTCCTTGTTGGGTTCCACTTCTTAGGTTACCTGTTACTCTATAAAATTCAGCTTTGATGTGGCTGATACCTGTTCTAGGGCAGCTGCCTCAGGTTCTGTGATGAGGCACAATTCCTGGCTTCATCTTCAAGCCTTTTCATATGATATTAAGGCAAAACTTCTGGATGCTCCTCTGGATAACCAAATTTTGTTTGGCACTGCTGCAGCAGAACTATTTAAGTCTTTGCATAATCAGGATAAGATCATGAACAATTTAAAGTACATCTTTGTCTCTCCCATTCCCAAGTTTCAGAGGAACTATCCTACTAAAACTGCCTTTTTGTGTAGACTGCCTAGACAGCTTTCCAAGGGTAAGAAGGATCCCAGGCGCATTTCTTCTGATAAGCCTAGTCAGATGCCTATGCTCCAAAAGCCATCCTTTCCTTGTAAGTCTGCAGACATCTGACTTTCTGCCCTCTCTTTCTCTCAGCCATGTTCCCTTGTCCCAAAGGGTTTCTCTGTCTTTCCCAGTTTGGTAAAAATCATCAGAGACTCTTGAATTCTGTCCATTATTTGTAAAGGTTACTTTATGGCCTGGAAAACCCTTTCTTCCTTCTCTGGTACCCCTCAACGTCATACAGAACAGCTTCTTCATTTTTCAGGGGTGTTGCAAGGTCTTTTGGACCAAGGTATCATTCAACCATTCCCAAAGACTAAAAGGGGAATAAGGTTTTAAACCAGGATGTTCCTGGTCCCCAGGAAAGGGAAGTCTTGGAGACCTGTCCTTAAGCTTTCATTTCTGAACACTTTTCCCAAATTGCCATCCTTCTGAATGCTTTTTTTCAGACTCTATTTCCTCTGTTGCTCTGTCAGGCTTTTCTAGTTTCTCTGGATCTAAAGGGCACTTACCTTCATAGTCCCATCCACCCTCTATTTAGGAAATTGTTGCATTTCTCTGTTTCTTTCTCCCATTTTCAGTTCCCTGCTTTTCCCTTTGGGTTTCAACACCCCCAAGGGTGTTTACAACATTCTTATCTCTAGTAGTCATATTTTGCAGGCTTCAGGGCATTCAGGTATTTCCCTATCTGGATAACCTCTTGCTTCAGGCCCCATTCCAAACCAAGCTCTTGCAGGATCTTCACTTTACCCAGCTTCTATTACACAGCCTGACGTTCACTGTTAACCTTCAGAAGTAAATGATGACTCCATCTCAGGATCTCATTTTTCTAGGCTGCAGGATCCAAACTGTTCCAATGTTAGCCTCTTTTCCTGCCACCAAGGTTTTGTCTCTCACAAACTTTTTTTCCCTGCTTCCCCTGTACTGTCTTCCAGCCAGGGAGTTCCTCAGCGCTCTACCATCTCCATGATTCACTGAGGCCCGGCTTCATACGAGGAAGTTTGGTATCTAAAATTAGTATGGCTTCAACACTGCCACCCACTAGAATATCAAGTTCCTCTGCTCCCTTGCCTCAGACTGGAATTTCACTGGTAGATTCAACAGATATCTCTCAATCCAAGTGTTCTTTTTCAAACTCCTCAGTTGTCCAAGTAGCTTTTCATGGATGCCTCAGAGCTGGGGATGGGGAGCCACTTCAGACACCCTGAAAGTTCAGGACATTTGGGCCCTCAGCAGAGGGCAGATCACATCAACATCAAGGAAATGAGGGTTCACATTTTGGCTCTTGAAGTGTTCCACTTGTTCTGGGTGCCAGGTCCCTTAAAGATCTATACAGACAACACCACAGGCATAGTACACCAACAAACAAGGGGACACAAGGACTTACCTTCTTTGCATATTAGCTGTTCAAGCATGGGAAACAGTCATCAATCTGCAGGTGACCCTACAGTCAGTCTACATACCATCAGAGCACAATCATGTGGCAGATTATCTCAGCAGGTCTGGGACACAGCCTCTTGAATAAATGCTTCAGAGAGATGTGTTTCTGGATACAGTTCATCAATAGGGTATTCCTCAAGTGGATCTCTTTGCCTCTCGTCTGAACAGGTAACTCCCTCACTTCTATTCCAGAGTCCCAAGTCCTTTTGTTTGGAAATAAGATGCCATGTCCTTCCCTTGGAAGGGAATGTCCCTGCATGCTTTACCTCCCCTTCCTCTTCTTCCCAAGGTCCTTCACAAAATCAAGAAGGGCTCTCCAAATATCTTGTTGGTGACTCCTTTTTGACCCAGACAGCACTAGTTCCCCCTCTTATTAAATCTGCTACCTCATGCATGAACAAAAGATTTCTCCTTCACCTTCATCTGTCCACTCTTCAACCAACACTTTGGATGATAGAATTTTGATTCATTTCTGACACCAATTTTCTAAGGATGTGCTTAGGGTCCTGCAGGAGGCCAGGAAACCCAGTACCAGAAAATCATACATGTGCAAGTTTAAGAGATTTTCTTTCAGATGTCTTAAACATAGTAATCAAGTAAAGGACACACTGTAGTTCCAAAACCAAAAAAAAAAAAAAAACACAATTTGAACAGTATACAGGGCTCCAATAAAGGCTATCTCTCCTTGAGGATAAACAATGCAGAATAAACTCACAGGTTCACCACCATGGATCCAAAAATAATAGTTTAATGATACAGTCCAAAAGGCAATAATTCCAAAGGACGGATCACAAAGATGTTAAAAAGACAAGGAGAGATCCACAGTGGTGAACCTGTGAATTTATTCTGCATTGTTTATCCTCAAGGAGGTGTGAACTGATACATGCTGGTCTGACATATTCTTCGTAAATGCTCACTTGTCAGCAATTTCTGCTGTCTGCCACTGAATGCTCCTCTGGCCTCTAGAATTGAGGTCAAGCAATTTCTAAAAGGTGTCCTTCATATCAGACCCCCAAGAAATTCCATTCCTCCTTCTTGGGATCTTAATTATGCCCTTGAAAAACTAACTCAGGCTCCTTTTGTCCCTATCACCACTCCTTCTTTGCAATATTGCACCCGGAAGACTGTTTTATTGGTTTCATTAATAGGTTCATAGGTGTGTACTAGGCTAATGGCCCTGGAGCCTTTACAAGCCTAGCCCATTGGAATACCCTGGCATCGTGCCACCCAACCTTAGTTCCCATTGTCTCTGTCGAGTAAAGCCACAGGAGTGATCCCCGGGTTGAACCTCCACTAGAAGGTTGTCTGAATTTCAGGCCTTGATAGTGGACCCTTAATCAGTCTACCCAGTTTCCTTCTCCACGGTCTGCTTGTGAGAAGGTTCTTCATACCTTTGACGTGCATAGACAGCTCAGATAATTTTTAAACAAAACAAAGGCCTTTCATAAATCTGATCAACTTTTTGTTCCTTTTCATACCAGGACATTGGGTTTGGCAGTATCTAAGCAAACCATTTCTTCCTAGATTTCCAACACCATTTATTGTTGTTATTTTTTTCATAGCAAACAGTATTCAGTTTCTGTTAGGGCTCATTCTACTAGGACAGTGGCTTCCTCGGGAGCTTTTTTCAATGGTTTGAACACCAGTTTAATCCCTGAAGCTGAGACTTGGTCTTTGGTTCACACATTCACTAAACATTACTCCTCCCTACCTTCACAGAAATGTTTGCACTCTCCCAAAGGTAAAGAATACTGCAACAGTGGTATGAAAAGACATAAAACACTTGTGTAAAATCTTAACATAACAGTAAATGTCCTTCTTTTCACCATTGCAGTATTCATGCCCTCCCACCTACCCCCTGTTCTTTTTCTCCTTTTCCTTGGATGGTATTTTCTTTCTGGCTGAGATTTTCTCCTTCTCTTCCTTCCTTTTTCTTTATGTATATGTTCTCCTTTCCATTGGGGGCCTTGGTTTTCCTGGGGCACTTTAGTTCTGGTTTGGGAGTGTTCTTACTTCACCATTATGCTCTACGCTTTCACAAGGAGTATACTTCTGACATATGATATTCCTAGATAATAAAGGCTTGGTATACTGGCTGGATGTCAGACTATCCTAGGCAGGAGATACCAAAGGTAATGAATACTGCAACAGTCAAATGGATGATATTATATTATATTATATTATATCATATTATATTATATTATATTATATTATATTATATTATATTATATTATATTATATTATAGTAAGGTTTTACACAACTGTACTTTCCTGGAGACTTCCCTGTAGATTGATTATACAACACCATTTTCTTCTCATCTCCTATTTCAACTATTAATTCTTATATGTCATCATTTTCCTCTAACATTGGACTAATTAAGTCTTCACTAAATATTTCCATTTGTTCTTTCTCTTGGTTTCCACATTCCTCTGCTTTATACAATTTTTCATAAAATTTCCAAAATATTTCTAATACTGCCAAAGGATCTCTGGTTATTTTTCGTGTCATAGGCTCGGTGAGATTGGAGACACCCTTTTCTACTTTCTGTTGGCTAAGTTTTTGTGTTAAAAGATTTTGTGCTCTGAAGTTATCAAAATAGTCACTTAACAGCAATTTTTCTAAACTCATGCATATTATCCAGATACTCACTTATTTTTCCTTTAGCACTCTGCAGTTGTTCATTCTCTTGTTCTGTGAAATTCTCCCAGTTTTGTAATACTTTAAACTTTCTTAGACCCTTTAAATAACTCATTACTTAACCATATCACTTCCTCTTTTATTTCTATCCTATTTTTAAACTCCATTTTCATTTTATCCCACTCTCTAGCTATCCCTTTTGGCAACATTTCCGTCTTCCCTAATAACTCCTAAATTATTTCCACTATCCATTCCTTAAATTCCTCTCCTTTTAACATGTAAGTAGGAAAGGACCAGTGTCTCATTTTCACTTCACTACCCTGAATTATTATCAGAGTTTTTATTGGTGCATGATTTGAAATAATTATTATGTGTGTTGAAGCTTTCAATTAAATGCACATGTTCTGGTGAAATATAATTTTTATCCAGTCTCACACAGTTATTGTACCTTGAGGAATAATATATCTATGTTGAGTTTCTACTACTGAATTCACATTTCCCATATCAAATAGTTTCATAAATATCTTCAGAAATCTACAGTCTTGTTATATTTTCCCTTGTAGGTTCCCTGATACATCCTTACAATTGCAAATCAAGTTAAAGCCCCCCCGCCTATAAATAATATTCCCTGCTGAAAGCTAATCCAAATTTTCTTAAGCCATGTAATAGCAGTTTTTTGATGGAATATAAATACATGTCAGTTTAAAACTCTCTTGTCAGCAGCCCATTACTTCCAGAAATCTAATATTATTTACTTTTTTCCTCTTCTATCACCATCGCAGTCACTCTAGCAATCAGAATTATTACTCTTCTTTTCCTTTGTCCCTGATATGCTGCAAAATATTCATCCTAAAATCATTTATTTGTCAAATCCAAATGCTCATTTTTATCCAAATGTGTCTCCTACAACATTGCTATTTGCACACTACACGTGTTAATAAAATTCAATACACTTTCTTTTTATTTACACCTGTAAGGCAATTTGCATTCCAAGATAACATGGACAGAGAAAACCATTATGATGGAAAGGTATTTCTCCCACCTATTATACATGACAGTTCTTTTGAATGTGCATTTCTAGCTTTTGTCTTAAATATATACTGTTTAGCAGGCTGATCTGTTATACAGTTGCTTTTTTTCTCATCGCCATTTGAACCGATTGTGCAAGACTTTTTCTTGTAATAAAACCCCTCAAATAAAACACTAAATATTTTTTCAGAACCCACATCTCATATTAACTTAGAACAAATACACCAAACTATGCACATTTTCAATAAATTAAATTTAACCCCCAGAAAATATCAATTGCCCCAAATCAATGATTGCACCCATAGGCATTACCTAATGTAAAATTAAAGTTATCCATGTTAAAATGCATGTTACAGCTTGTGTTCCCACTTACACTAATAGTTGTATGTATGTTTCTTCCCTCTTGTCCCCTCCCAGATGTGAAAACAGTTTGCATGCTTTTAGACAACATTAATTTTTATCCCTAAGTAAAAGAGCATTGACTACTTTTAAATAAAACTTAATTGCATACTGTTATATTAAATTTATTAAAGTATTAAGGTCACCGGGGAGGCTACTATTTCTTATTCTGTTCCACAATTTCAGATTATTTATTTTTCACTGACTGTATTAACACTGTACCTTTAAATGTCACCTTTCTCACAGAAAAGACTGCTTGGGGCTCTTAAGAGTAATTGCTTACACCTGTAGATAGCTCTTCTCCAAATAAATGTATTAGCAATGGGGAAAAGAGATAACACCTTTACAGATGTTTGAATCTTTGTACGTTTCACTTAGCACATGATGTGCAGACTCCTAGCTTACTGCCTTCAGCTGCAGATTTCATGTCTTCCACTAAGAGCATTTGCTAATAGAAAAAAACAAATGAATAACTTTGCAGATTCAAGAAACTTATCATGCTCATACCTGTCATCATTTTTTTTCTTACTATTTGGTTAAAAAAAATAAATAATAACTATCCATATCTCAAACCAAGAGCATCAATCCAGAATTCCAGCTTTGTAACAAAAAAAAGAGAGAAAATGATTACCTTAATTCCATGATATGATTAGTACACTTTTACACCCCAACCATCCACTCCAGCAACATTATGTTAACTAAAATGTGCTTTTGTCCACTCTTTATTATCTCGTTATATGATGTATAGCTTATATGTCTTATAATAAAGAAAATTACTTGTTTACTTTAATATCTTTAACCTACAGCCTTCACCCCCATTAAAATACCTTTGACTGCACAGTATACAAAACAGGTTTGCAATATAACATAATTTACATCATGAATGTTTTATACAAATATTAATAAAAAGAACCATTGTTTTGCTTCATTTTCCTTTTGGTGTCCTTTTAAACACCGGCATAAAGTGGGGTATATGGTTTACAGACCACCCACATTTAACAGTCTTTCTCAGCCACATTTACATGCAAAGCCATATTTCTCAAATGTGATTGATACTTTATAGTCTCCTGTTTATTCACTAATTTCAGTGTGATGGTCTTCTTCCTAATCATCTCCATCTCCCCCTGCCAGACTCTAGCTCAAATCCAAGCTATACCTGATTCTTCTAATCAACTTATGTGCTTTTTTCTGTGTCTCAAACATTTTTTTCTTTGGGACAATGGAAAAGGTCTCACTGACAAAGTCTCTGTATGAGCTTTCTTGTCAGAAGAATGAGACACAGAGTCCCCTTTTGCTTGCTGGCTCTCACTTTGTTGGATAAACTGCTTTATTTCCTCCTTAGCCTGTTCTGCGTCAAAAATGTTTTTGATCCTCCAGGAAAAAAATATTCTGAGGACAGTTGGGCACAACAGCTTGAATAACACACCTGACTCCTGACATTCCCTGACCTGATTGCTGGGATAATTTGCTTTTCTCCTGCCTGATATTCATTAAATAATAATTTTCAAAAACACTCTGTCTCCAATTTTTAATACTTTTCCCTTTTCCCTTTGCCACAATTTTATCAGGCTCAACTCATTTTGCTGTTATGATTACATCTTTACTAATATAGGTCTTGGTAGCCATCTCATGGGCAGGTTTGGAGTGTACACGTGATATGCCATCTCAAATAACAAATCTTGCCATGGAATTCCAGTCTAGTTGCTTATTTGTACTTTCATAAAAGTAATACAGTCTGTTTCTTCCAGTTTCACCAGTATAGCAGGGAATCTCATGTTTTCGCTGTATGTACTGTCTTATAAGTGTACTATTTTTGAAACAGATCTTTTTGAAAAGTCTAATGCTCAGCCTGCCTTTTCTTCATTTCAACTTCTGATTTTTACAAGTTATATAAGCTCATCTTTATAGCTGTTTAAAACTTCTATTTTCCAGCCTTTTGTTGAGTTGAGATATTCCTTTGGAGTTGTGTTTATTTTAAATACATCTGAGTGGATTAGATTTATTTTTACTCTAAATTACTGGAAGCCATCCCATGTACCAAAATTAAAACTTGAACGGCTTTTTGCTGAACAGCTGCAAGATTCTTCCCAGTCTGAAATTTCTCTTTTCCTTTTCTGGTTGATTTCATCTGAGGTTCTCCAAATGTATTCTTTGCTGGCATCCAGGCAATGTAATTAATAGCCATTGACTGAATTTTACCCAAACAGACAGTTCATACTAGCATTTTTAACAATTTTAATTTTCATACTGGGAGAACTCAAATCAGTCTGTTAATCAGTGTGCAGCTATCTCGGAACTCATCATGATGCTGTCACTATCTGCTAAGGAAAAGGAGGAAGTAGAAAACTCTATTCATGGAAGAGATAAAAAGCAAAAAGGGCAACTAAGAAAAAAAAGACTCAAAAAAGGTAAAGAGTGCATTGGAAATTTACATCTATTAATACTAATAGTGCTCTTAATGCTAGCTTCTGCTGCATTCTACATTGGTGTAACAATATGTTTAACAGTTAGCTACATTTCTAAAAGAACAAACCAAATCATGTTAGGGAAGGCAGATTGTTTGATGTATGGGGTTCAGACAAATGTTCTAGGACTGCAATTCTACTAGCATCTTCAGACATACACGTTATAGGCATTGATAATACACCCTGTTGTATTACAACAGATAATTCTGTTGTTAGATTGCAAAGTTAGAAAAGACGTGATACAATTCAAAGTGATTTATGTTAGTACCAATGTTAATGACAGAGCAGATAATTTTTCTAAATTATCTTCATATTTGTGTCAATTTACCCATTGTTGGAAATCTCAGTTGTGAAGTTCAGAAACAATGTAAGTATAATCAAGATGTTAGACTGTTGCAGTCTTTTCTGGTTAACTTTAATTTGGTGCTTGATAAGTCTTAGCACCCTATTTATAGGAAGAAACACATGGCACAGAGATAAACTATTTTATTTTTAGCTCAATACTACAAGAGATTGACTGCATTAGTACTGAAATGGACTTCTTTGATCACAAAGAAATCTGGGTAATCTTTAGTAGTACGAGTGCTGTCCTCAGATGAGGAAGAAGAGTAAAAAATAACATGGTTGTGTAAGTTCTTTAAAAGTTTGTTACAAGAAAGGAAACATTTGCTCTCAGAACATCTCACCACGAGAGACTTTTTTACACTTCTTGGACAATTTGGTAGATAGTGTTCAAACAAAAATACAAATTATTATTTCTTTTGATTAAGTAGAAGTGGGTTTGCAGTAGAAATCTGGTTTATGGACAGCTACACAAGGAATACATTTAATAGGGTTTAACAATGCTTACTGTCATTCTTTGCAGCACTTTCTTTGTGAATTAAATACATTGGCTGCCAGACGCTCTTTCTTTCTACAATATTGTTAGGTGTAAGAAATAAATGAATCTATATTTAGCCAATAATCTGCAGAGGGAGGTCAGTTTCTTTTTGATGGTGGAAGATGACACAGGTAGACAAATGATTTCCCAGCTAGAAATACTGCAGGCTGTAAACAGTTTTTTATATCTGATATGGACAGGCTTAAGAAGGGTGAATATAGTTTTCAACCATGGAAATTTCCTTCCTTGGCACTGGTTGACTATAGTCTATTATGTCAGTGAAGACCTTTGACACTATTCCCCATAGAGGCATTATTAATACACTTGTAAATTTGAATATAAATCTTTATATTATGTAGTGGATAGCTACCTAGTTGTCTGACAAAAGCCATGTTGTTAGTGTCACAAGTACCACTTCTAAAAACAAAATAGTTACCAGTAGTGTGCCACAGGGCTCAGTTTTGAGCCCTCTCCTATTTGTCATACATTTCACAAACATTCAAACCAGCACTCTTGGCCTATGAGTAACTAGGTTTACAGTTGACTGTAAATTGGGTGGGTTATTCAATTTTCAACTGACTCACAATTGCTCAAACATGGGTTAGACCAGGTTAACAACTGATGCAAGGACAATGGTCTCAAACTGAATGCAGCAATGTAGCATAGTTCATTTTGGTAAACAAAACAGTTTCCCTTATCATACAGGAGATGCACCCCTCCAGTTAGACACTGTTCTAAGGGTTCTATGCACTCTTGTTCATATTTCCTTATTATTTGACCATCATTATCTCCACAGTAGTCCAGAAAGTCTTTTATATGGCTCGTTTAATTTCCAAAGGCATCTCCACTAGACCAAAAGAAGTTTTAATTCATCTTCACTCATATCTTATCAGATGTTTTATTGAATATAATGCATCTTTTGGTATGTATTTGTCTAAGCATATCATACAACACAAGAGACTTAAGAGATTCCTAACAAAACATCACAAATCTTAGTTATCAGGAGAGACTGTCAGCCCTTTTTCTGTACTCAGTCTCATACAGACTCCTTTTGTGAATATCTGTGTCTAGCCTTCCAGCAATGAAAGACCCAACCTTATTTGACCTACTATTCCTTTGGAGGACTAATGAAAACCTCATATACTCAGTTAAATTAATCAACAGATAAATAAGACATATTGGCTTCATAGATTAATTTCCCAGTTTAGTCCTCACCTCTGGAATAAACTTCCATTGCATGTCAAGCAGAGTAGGTCCCTTGCCACCTTCAAGGTAAACCTAGATAATTGGATGGGCAGCCGCAAATTCTCCCTCAGTCTATCTTCTCTTGCTCTCCTTGAGGCTAGATGGAACTTTTGAATAGCTCCAAAGCAATCATGTACACTCATTGTAAATTTGCCCTGAAATATAAAACTCTTTGGATTACAGCCACAATTACACCTAGAAAAAAATGTTAGCATTTACTGTTGCCATTAGAAAATTGTATGTGCAACGGGCTTTAATTAAAGTTGCAGCTGCTGTTGCCAGATCTCTGCCAAGAAGAAGAATGTTTTATACCCCGTTTGACTTAGTACTGACTGCATGGCACAGAAAACCGTACAGCAAAACTGAATAGGAAGGGAAACAGTATAGTAAATATGCAACCTCTTCTGTTCTCATCTGAGCCCCAAGGTAAGTGTAGAACTTGTTTGAATAAAAAAGCTAACTGGTTAGTTCCATATGCAAGTAGTTATATGTTCCTAAGATGAAACATCTGTCCTGTGTACAGTAATGTCAGAATAATGTGCATCAAGCATTTTACTTTCCCCACACATATATGGAACCATAACTACATTAAAAATGTGCAAAGGCCAGTGCACAGTGATCCATCACTGACACAGGGTGGTAGTGGGGAGAGTACATGAGGGGAAGCCTAACACCAAAGAAGTGAGTGTGAATTGCTGAATTATATTGCCTACTTGAAAGCTCTGCAGTATAACCACTCATGTCATCCTCCATGTCAGAACCAACATCAATGTGCAAAATAAGTAAAAAAAATAAAGTTCCATATTAGTACACAAGTAAATATAGCCCTCTCCTCCAAAAAGAATAAACAAAATGAAAAGTAAGTGTACAGATAATGTAAGGAGAACAATAGTTGTGTAACTGAACAGTACATTGCAGTATTAACCAAAGTAATGTACACTTTTCCAGTACAAATGGGTACAAGTGTTTTTGGATATCTACTTGTGTGGAGGGCAATCAGTTATATATCACAGGCTTAACACATTTGTAGGCTACAAGCATCAAACCCTTGACCTTGCTAGAAAATAATACAACACTTTTCGGCAATAACTTGCCAGATGGACATACAACATGGTCCATAATATCATGTTACATTATTCACAAAGGTTTGTAATGCAACAAATAAGTAATATACATACCTATGCCACCAGTGAGGTACAAACAATGGATACACTAAAGCTATGTGTGTATTGTGAAATGCAATCCATCAGTAAGGTTAAAATACAGCATTTTGTAAAAAACAGCAACTTACATTTGCATCAAGTTAATTGTGACATTAGACACATATTTTACAAGCAATTAGTAGCATGCAGCTCTCTGGATAAACAGTCTCCCATACCATGATAAACATTTATTTTCCTACACAATTACCTTGATATACTGCAGATTTAGCCCTATGAGCAGTTTGAATATGCAAATGAGATGTTAACTCATTAGCATTCATGAATTCCAAAATCTGTCCTAAGTGCAAGGAATGTAACCATGGTGTAAGGACCTTCGTAACTGCATGCACATGCCCTACCTCTGACAGAATGTGTACTGAGAAATGTTACCTGCTAAGTGCTTGCAATTGTGAATGATTACTTTGACTGTAGTATTAATCAGGGTGTCATGGAGAAGGAACTGACAAGAAATTTGGGGACTACCATTGACTGACTTGACAGAGGAGCATTCCTAACATTAATATGCAACAGTTTTTGCCTGTCAGTACAACAGTGTCTGCAATTCTAAGGAAGTAGATCACTCATTGGAACATAAATCAACTGCAAGTCAAATCCTATAGCAGTTTTGTTAAAGATGTATAGATCTTTGAATGATGGTCACAAAATAAAGAGAAGAAGAGGTGCAGTGTTCAAAAGTTTTATATTGTATTTTGCATGAGGAAAGGTTATCTGCCCTGTTGACATAGCCATCGACATATCTAACTCCAGATTACACAGAACAAAGGTTAGGATTTTTTTTTGTTGCACCCGTAATGCCAGTTGATACTATGTCACACATTGAGTATACATATATACATAATCTCTTTTTTATCTTCAGAGTATAATGTATGTGGCACATAGTGATAAGAATCTGAACCATGTCTTGTGAATGTCTTGGTATGTTTGGGTTCTAATCCAGACCTAACCATGTTTGTGAGAACATAATGTTCAGTGAGCATATATTTGCATTGAAACACAACCAAGTTGAGGAGATATCAAAGTATATATTTTAACTACTTGTTCATAATGTTTTTGCATTGTGCACTCTGGGCTGGCAGTGGTCCCCAGCAGTGAACTACAGTTCACTACCTAAGGAAAAAAGTGAAAAATGTAATTCAAGCTGCCTTATATACTGCAAACAAGCCTGGCAGCAGTGCACAAATGTTAGCACTCTGGATAGTACTCCGTGAAGGAAATACATTTTTCAGGTAACTTTCTCTGTGGCGCAAGGTGTAAATGCACTGATCTTAGAGAAACAAAACAGCTGATGCCGGTTTCAAATCCATTGAAATGATAATTTTAAAGGTGGTCTGAATACATAGTTACACACATTTTGTGATATCATTGTGTTGCTGTTTGAAAATCAACAATTCCCAGTTTTGTTAACATGTCAGCTGTTGTGTATCCCCTTTAACATTATTTACCAGTACCTAAAGTCTTAATAATGTGAGCCAGAAATTAAAGTTCAGATGTGTCAAAGAAATGTGAAAAGAATGAATGTGTCACTGTAATGGACTTCTTCCTCTGGTCATTGCTACATATACCCTGTGCTTGAATTAAGTTTCCTTTCAGCTTTTTTCTCTGTCGTTTTTTCTCTAATGCCTTTTGCATTTCCTCTCCATTCAACAGTGCACAGACACAGCTAACGTTCTAAGAAAGAAAAAATTAAAAATTAATTTAGGCTGCCTTCTGTAGTGCAAACATGCCTGGTGCTGATGTACACTCTGGATAGTACTTGGTGAATAAATTCCACCTCTCAGACAATTTTTTTTGTGGCACAAGGTCTAAGTGAAGTGTATTGAGGGAAATAGGATGTGATGCAGGGTTTGAATCCAGTTAATTATTAATTTTACAGAGGGGGTCTGAATACATATTGCACACATTTTTAGATAATTGGGTTGTTGTGTAAAAATGCTCTCAGTATTGCTAATAGCATGTGAGCTGTTTTCTGGTCACTTTCACACTATTTGTCATTAACTACAAGTCTGGAAATGTGTTCCACAAAATATATTTCTAATGTTGCAGTGAGATGTGAGAAGGATGAATGCGTCACTTGAATACACTTCTTGCTCTGGTCATTGCTAGATATACCCATTGATGGAATTAATTTTACTGTCAGATTTTTTTTCTCCCTTATATTTTTTCTAATGCCTTTTGCATTTGTATGTCCCTCAGTAGTACATAAAATCAGTTTACTGTCTAAAGAAAAAAGTGAACATTTTAATTTAGGCTGAATTCTGTATCATAAACAAACCCAGCAGCAGTATGCATCCATCAGCACTTTGGATAGCACACCTTCCCTGTGGTACAAGGGGTAAGTGCAGTGATCATAAAGACTGAAAACAGCTGGTGCATGGTTTGAATCCTATATGACATCTTGATATAATTTCCCTGTCTGTAGACAATGTTTTTGCATAGTGTCGTGGGTCTGATTACAACTGTAGATCAAATTATAATTTCATGACATTTTATATTTCTATGATATAATTAACTGCAAATGCCTGTATTTATCTCCCTTTCCAACAATTCAGTAATATACTATTTGAATAGTGCAGCAAGAATACATTTGCAAAAACATTCCATTCCCAACAGGGAGACGTATAACAGACATTTACCATGCTTATGTCTTAACTTTGGCTGTAATCATCTACATTTTTCTACTCCCTGTAAAAAACAGTTTATTGTACGTAGTGTGACTTATATATAATGAGGAAATAATTAATACAGTAGAGAGTCAATTATCTGAAAGTCGATTATCTGAAATGTCAATTATATGAACACAGCCTTCCAAAGTTTTCTTTTAGGAAAAAACATAAAGTCTGAATATGTAAACATTATATGTATTTGCTTGTGCGTGTTTTTTGAGCTTGTAGCCCACTCGTGTGAAAAGTATTCTTTATTATCCACTGGAATCACTGAATGGTTGAAAAGTGTATTCCATGTGTGCAGAAAAAAACAAGATTTTAGAAGTTTTTTATCAGGCTCAATTATATGTTTATCAGAACAGTTTGATTATCTGGACTACCCTAGGTCCCAATTAGTTCAGATAATTGACTGTTTGCTCTAATGACACACCATACAAAAGGTCCTACATGCCCCACAAAATATATTGTTGCTATTCCTCTTAACATCTATCTCTCTCTTTCTCTGTTCACCCCTTATGCTTCAGTAGGCTTTCACTGTCCTTCAATTGTTTTATTTAAAGTGTGTGAAGAAGGAGTTTGTTTGTGGTGTGATGACTTAATGCTCAGATCTATAGACAGATTTTTGCTTGCTTTCAAGGGTTCTAATCCAGGCATTAGTTAAGTGTTACTGACTGTTTTATTACACTATTTTATTTGTAGCTGTTGCCTACATATTATGAACCAACATGTTTTTGCTTCTGGTCGCATTACTGTGGTAGCTTTCATGCTGCTGTGCTTAGCTATGTTTAGTCAGGCTAATCTATTTTTGAACAAGATGAAGAGTCAAAAGTACAGCTTATAGTTGTCATGAGGGTAACGAAGAGTTGTTGTTGTTGTTGTGTCTTTTGGCTTTTCCCAGTTAGGGGTCGCCACAGCGGAACTCCAGTCCGCTAATGATTGGCAGTTGATTTTTACGTGTTGAGTTGCCAGCCCTAATGCACAACCTTCAATGAAGGTACGCCCATTCAAGCATGTCTCCATGTAGAAGACGCTCTAGCTGAGAGTCGAACCAGTCAGCGTCTTACTTTGAGGTGACAACGCTACTGCAGCACCACCACCGCGGATAACGAAGAGTAATACATACATTTTCCATTTCTGCAATCTGCTGTCATGACACATGGGAAATTTGTGCCATAGGAGTTCCTATCTGATGTGTTTAGATAGTACTCAGCCCTGTACATTTTTCTTGCAATACTCTCTAGGTCTAAATGCAGATATATGTCAAATTGTTTTTGAATGTTTTGTATGACTCTTCTGGGTGTAAATGTTGGTTCCACCTTTCCTTAACACACCATTATCCTGCTGCTATACTAATGTGCCTGCTCCCTATTGTGAAGCCTCTCTTGTACACATATTGCATGAATAATAATGCTGAAAAAGCAAACAGTAACACAATACAAATATGTTCAGAAAAGAAACATGAACTAATGTGTTAGTATGTTAGTGTTGTGTATTCCTGTCACCAAATGTCCATCTTCCCACCACTTCTGTGTTATCCAATAAATCTCTTTTGATTCACAACTGTTTCCATAAGCCATGTTTTTACAAGCAATAACATGCCTGTTAAAATGATTCTGGTGTGCAGCTAGGGATATGTGGGAAGAGACTAAGCAAGCAAAAGATAATACAAAAACTGAGAAAATGGAAGCTTTTTTATATGGATAGTAAGATGCAAGCAGTCAAGTCTTATACATAGGTCAGGCATAATTTTATCAACCAGAGGCAAAGTTGTGGGTAGCAATTAGTAAAGAGCTGAAGGACTTTATCTGGGAGGGGAAGATGGCAAGAATCAAGTGGAATAAGCTGATTTTTCCAATAGATCAGGAGGGGATTGGGATTACCCAATTTGGATATTGTAAAGGGGGAAGCTCAAGAAACAAGGAGAGACTGGGATTTTGGATGCAGGCCTTCAAGGATAATAACAATAATCATACAGAATAATATATCCATAAAGCAGCTGAAAATATTCTAAGAAATAAGCCAACACAGGAATGGAGAAAGGTGATTCTGCTGATAGGGATGACTGAATTAGGGATATAGACAATAGGCGAGAGGGGGCTATAATTTATTGGAGAAAACTGACAAAGGAACCAAGGTATTGGGAACAGATATCTAGAGAGGGAAAGGTAATAGAATGGGAAGAGGCCAAGAATTTATTTGAACTGCAGGTTAGAGATTGCCTTCCCTATCAAGAACTGATATCAGAGTATAGACAAAAAGAAAGAAATGAGGGGGTCCTAAATGAAAGACCAGCACAGGTAGGGTTTTCAGAAGAATCTAGAACACAGCCTGCTATTACAAAAGGAATAATTAGTAGAGCATATAAAATATTGCATGATAACTAGAATAATCAATTAGAGGAGGTTAGAAAGGATTGGGAAGAGAGATTGGATAAGCAATTCACAAAAAAAAAAAACAATGGGAGGATATATGTATGTCTCCCAAACATGCAACAAAATCTAGAAGATTTAGGATTTTTGCTTAGAAATATTTACATAGATATTTTTATACACCAAGTAGACTCCAGTGAATTTTTCCTCAGGTAGATAGCAAATGTTGTAGGTGTGATGGGGAAGAAAGAGATACTTGGGAACATATTTTCTGGGAGTGCAGTGGGCTGGTGGACTTTAAGGATTTCCTGTGGGATGCACTGTCAGAGATGCTGGGTGGGCAGATTGGGGTGACAAGGGAGATGATTTTTCTGAGCTATGATACAGAATCAGAATTGCCTAGACATGGTAAGGCCTTGCTGTGTCTAATTATGATGGCTGCCAAAAAAAAAACAATTATGTGGAAAATGGAACTCAAAATCTAAACCAACTATATTAAAAATAGTGAATATAATAACAGAGAGATAACAACTGGAATCGAGATCTTTAGAAAGGGTAAGGGCAAACTACACAGGCAAAATGGGAATTGTGGGAACAATACATACAGGGGAGGAATGAGGTTTAAAAAAAGGCAGGACTTAAATGAGCTATGTAATGTTTGACTATAAATGATTGGGTAGATTATGATGCAAAATGTTTGTAGCTGGGAGTGTGTCAGTATGGTTTGTCATGTAAAATGCTTGTAACTAGGATTGTGTCAGTGTTTTCATGTATATAAATGTATGATTGCTTATGTAGTAAGTGATGGTTTAATAAAGCTGTTTCTTGTTTAAAAAAGGGGCACAAATTGAATAATCTATGTAACGTTGCTTATGTTAAATGATATATAGTAATATATGTGAAGTATAATGTTTGTAAATGTAAATTTTTTAATAAAGTTTGATTACTTTTCTATAAATGTAAATTTGCCTATGTCACAAGTGATAATTCAATAAAGGTGTGTTTTAAAAAAATCTAAACCAACTATATAAGAAGTAGTGAATATAGTAACAGAGATAAAACAAACGGAATTAAGATCTTTAGAAAAGAGTGGGAGCAAACTACATAGGAAAAAAATGGGAATTGTGGGAACAATACATACAGGGGAGGAATGACGTTTAAAAGAAAGCAGGACCTAAATGAGCTATGTAATGTTTGACTCAAAATGATAGGGTAGATTATAAGTGATGTATAATGTTTGCAACTGGGAGTGTGTCAGTGTGGTTTGTGATGTAAAATGCTTGCAACTAGGATTGTGTAGGTGTGGTTTGTTTTCATTTATATACAGTAAACTTATAATTGCTTATGTCGTAAGTAATGGTTTAATAAAGATGTTTCTTGTTTAAAAAAGGGGGACAGGAATTGAATAATTTATGCAAAGTTGCTTAGGTTATATGATATATAACAATATATGTGAAGTATAATGTTTGTTAATGTTAATTTATTAATACAGTTTGATTACTTTTGTATAAATGTAAATTTGCCTATGTCACAATTGATAATTCAATAAAGATGGTTTAAAAAAAAGCAATAACATGCTTTGTCCTCTCATGTGCTTCATAATAAACCTCTAGCATACATATAAGGATTGACTAACTCCAACTGTCATGACAAATGTGTAAATCGACACCTGAAACATGACCATAACACACATTTGTTCTGTATTTCATCAGATTCACATATAATGCTTCTTTGTGCGAAAGTTGGCACAGAGCACCATAGTAACAACAAACATCAGCAACATGGTTAAAGGCAGGTCCATAACAACTAAGATATATGAAAAAATGCAACTGAACAATACAGCTAAAACAAAATAAATTTAATATAACATAGGTAAGCGCTTTCACCCAAACAAAGGAGCTTCATCAGACCACAGTACACAGCTTAGTTCAAATACCATATATATAATACAATAAATTAATAAAATAAAGATTAAATAAATAAATAAAGAGTACCTCTTGTCTGAGGAATTGTGACAATATGCATAATGCTCTGCCCCACGCTCCCAGCCAGCTCTGAGTGCCTAGCTGCTAAATTAACTTGCATCATCTGGACTATAGTCAGGGTTTTAACACTCTGCATCACTGTAGATAACATACTGACCATTTTAAACATATGTCTATGCTAACCAGCTTATGGGCTTTCCACAAAAAATACATATTTTTTCACATCAATGAACATGTAAATAAATCCATAATTTTAGTTTATAGTGACATGATCACATCTCAAACTGTACACACACACACACACAGATATATATATATATATATATATATATATATATATATATATATATATATATATATATATATATATATATATGGTTTTGTCAATGGTCTTTCAGATCTAAAAAAATGATAGGACTGTTTTTCTGATCTTCATGTTGGGAAGAGTTCTTGACATATTATAGCTTATTGGGACTGATAATATCAGAAGCCTCTCTCTCTCTGTAACTTTTGTTATCACAGTTCAGAAAATCTTTATTATTGCAACAGTACTGGACATGATAATTCTGGTTACTCTTTGAACTTGACATTTCAACTTTCTGCCCATTCATAGCTGAGATGATGAAAGACTGAGTCTCTGTATTTCTATATTTCAAAAAGTGTGAAATGGCAATAATCATCACAACTCTTGTTGCAGTTCTTTCTCATGAGATTTAAAGATCTCTTTATCTACTAAACTGTGGATAATGTGAACTGGACATTATATATCTGAATTCCCACTAATGCACAAACCTTCTAAAGTCCTGATATATTTTCTTTCTTTCTTTATGCTTTCCATGTCTATGTCTGTTAACCATCAAGCCTTCCCAGTTGAACCCAAGCTAATTTTTCAAAGTCGTCTGCGAGCCATCATTTTAGACAGTGATGAGGGATGCTTGTATTCTTGCTAGTATTCTAGCAATGAGGATATTTTTTATCTGACTTAGTATTCCTGGCCAGTATATTACAGATCTATTGACTTCTTTGCACTTTACTATTCCTAAACGTGAATCATGTATCCACCCTCTTAGCTGAATGGAAACTATTATTTTGTCAGCTTTGTCATTAAGCCTTAGAATCATGTGAATCTCTCATTATAGCAACTTTCAGCAATGACATTTTAAGTCAGTGATAGTACATTTCTGAAATGTCACTTTTTTGTCCTATCACTTGGTAATTGCAGTATTATCAAAATAATCTCTAGTTGTTTTTGACAATTCTTTATGATTCCCTGGTAAATATGATTTACTCCAGCATCTGCTATGTTTAGCTCCTTGTCTGATCTAGGTTTCACTTTGAGAGCATGCTTCTGTAGATTAAGTAACATCTTCTGCAATCCTGGAAGTACCTTAAAAAAAGACTTTCTGAATATGCTTAGCAAGGATTTGTGGTCTGTTTGCACCTGAACTTCCTTGCCACAGACATAAGGCTAGATTCAGAAAAATCACCTATGCAGGCATGTAAGGTCCAAACAGCACAACATGAGGTTGTGCAATGTGATCCAATACTGTTTAACAATGCAGTGTGTGTGACGCTGAGAAATGGGTTGACATAGATAGGCAACTTGCTTGAGAAAACACAACAGGTCATATACTGACCGGAAAAGTGCTATGGTGGTCAAGTGACTCCATGAGGTCAGTAGTATGAATGTAGTGTGCTTGCAATGACATGCCATTACAGGTGCAGTTGATAGCCCAGCTAATGTTTATTTGGCAAAACTCTTAACTATTTTTACATTATAAATGTCAATGATATGGGTGTGCAAGATAGACAAATATGGGGAAGAGCAAGAAGAGAAAATACAGAAGGGCAAGGGGAAAAGACTGGGATGGGTGGGGAGCAAGGATATATTTTTGGGGACAGGTGCCCATATTTTCAATAAGGGTAAAGCAAGAAAGCATGAGCAGGAAATAAGGTATAGGGATGGTAGCAGTGACAGGCAAATATACACAAAAGACAGACAAGGATCAACTTGGGAGGCAATGACACAAATGAGGATGGAAACCCAAAGAAGATATGCAGAGTACAATGATAGGAAGGTCTGGATTACAAACTATGAGAAAGCTGACACAAGAAAAAGGAGACATGGTATGATGATGGCTGAATGCCAGGTCATCCACCTCCATGGCCACCATTATGGCTGGACCCAGCCATTGATGGCCTACTGGTCAGAGCCAGGCAGTTGTGTAACTCTGCCAGTGACAGAAGGATGCATCCCAGGTTACCTATACAGGTGTCTGGCTGTCAGTCTACAATCCAAGATTTTCCTCCCTCTGCTAGGTGACATACCCAATAAGCAGCCTACAGCATCTACCAAAGACAGACAAGCAGATGGCAGTATGGAGCTCCCCAGGTCATCTCCTGCTGAATAAACTACATCATCTTGCACAGAGGTGGGCCTTGCACCCACTAGAGACATAAAAGGTGATAACAAAGTAGGTGTATGGTGTTGTGCCTGCTGTCGCAATACATCCAATATAATTATAAATAGAGAGGAAAAAAGGCCATAATGAAGATAGAAACACAAAAACATTTCTCAGCAATGTGTGCTACACTAGGTGGCAGTACAGTCCTTCAAATATTAAAAATGCTGTTAAATATGTAGTGGAAAACCAAATAAAATATAGAGACCTGACACATAGATAATACAATAGTATGCATGCAAGATTAAATGCTACCACACCAGTCCTCAATGTGCAGATCAAGTGCTTAGTGCATGAGTTACAGTGTGACTGCAAGGGGCAGTTGAGGTTGTCTGACTTTGAAGTGCCCATAATATAGGAGCTTACCAGCAAGTGGCAGACACAGCTCACCAAACAGTGCCCTTCATGGCACAGTAGAGGCTACATAAGTCCAAAATGAATGCACTTGGGCAATGACACCTGGTGGTAATATCATACACTGGGATAAGAAAGACACCATAAACTATCATCCATACACCTGTCAGATGTATACCCATTGTATGTCAGGTATAACTGGCACAAGCAAGGGTAGTGGAATAGCCATTGTAAGATTATGGCATGGCAGACTGGCCAGGGTAAACGAATTGACATGGAAAAGTAGACTATGACACGTGATGGTGGTGGAACAGCCACTGTCAGCCCAGTCTGTATTATCATGACGTTGGTAGGTAACCCTGGTGGAAGAATGGGCAGCAGAAAAGTCCGTACTGCAGTGATAAGATGTGTGACATACAAAACAAAGCAAAACTGTAAGCAATGGATAAAATTAGCAGCAATGCAAATATGGACAATGAAGCAGGTGTCTACCAGGCATGTAGCTATAACATCAATGTCATATATGTAAACACCAGGCATAATACTTAATGTAGAACTATGGCTTCCTCTAACCTCCTCTTTCCATTGGCTAAGAAGGTCATGGTGGGTCTTCCTTAGACTGCTGTAATAATGCTGGCATTGTTAATCAAAGCATGTAATATCTGTGGCATCACTGACTACCTTAGCAAAGCAGTACCAGGCAGCTACTTTTTACAGTGCCCCCACAGGTGTTCCCTAATTGGCAGTCCTGGTGGTCTTTATTCAGAAGGTAGAGAACAATTTTAGTACCTTTCCAGCACCATGCGGGAGTCCTCCCAGACTCAGACTCTTCAGAAACCATGGATATCTCACAGCTTGATACCTACAGGAAGTTGACTGCGTGTTCAAAACAACACACATTGTTGGCATCATGTGACATACATCTGCAGGTGGTAAGGCAGTGGAATGTAGTCCAATGTTAGCATATAGTAGTGTGTTACCAAGCCTGCTGCCAGCTTGGGGAGGGGTGGGAATATTTTGGCCCTGTACAAACCATTTTAGTGTCCACCATTGTGGCATAGCTCTCCTAGAGGTTGCAAGGTGGATTAAAAAGCCCATGACCGTATAAAAGGTATGGGCCTGACCCTCTCATGCACAGACTGCTTCACAGACTGGAATGTGTGTGAACAGGCAAGCTCAAACCTCACATGGTAGTCTACAGCTGGTATGCACTGCAGTAAATATGATTCATGGACATTTACCAAGACTGCCTGAGTAATATATCTGCCATACTATAAGCCTTGAAACCAAGTGATATAAACATTTTCTGTGTCTCCATTTTTAATTTCTGTAAAACTTTTGGATTTCTAATATCATGACAGGAATGGACCCCATTCTTTAGTCAAAGTATGATTAAAGTTCATGAAATTATTATTGTTTCAATTTTTGATGTTAGCCAAAAGTGCTCTTTGCAGCACCTGCAATGTGCCCAGAGCTGACTACTTCTGGAATACATATGGAGTTACATGTATTGGTAACATATCTAAATACGACTGTAAATTATTTTTTTATGAGACCCATTGCTACTATTGGAACTGTCTGGGTATCTTTCTTTCACAGCACCCTCATTTCTGCCTGCAAATTCTGGTATTTTACGACTTTGTGTCTCTCTGTACATAGGACAGTGTGATCTCTGGGTGCATCAATTTCAATATTCAATGCTAGTCTTGTCTTCTTTTCCTGAACTACTATATCTGGTTTTCTCGCATCTATTTTTTAAACTGTTGGAAATGGGTAATCCCGTGTGATATAAACATCATCATTTTTTATAATGCTTTCTGGCTCACGTTTCCAGTGCTTCTCAGCTACTTCAATATTATAATGTTTGCACAGTCCCCACTGCAACAGTCTTGCTGCATTATTATGCTTTTCAGTATACAGGCCTTCTGCGATTAGTGTATCACACAGCAACAAGATGTGTGACTGTTTCCAATTCTATTTTACAAAACATGCATTTGTCTGTTTCTCTGACATATTCAATTGGACTTTGTAAACCAATGCGTAAGTAGTCCACTATCTTGGGGCTGCCAATATTAACATTTCATCCTTTGGTTTAAATTCACCTCTCCTTAACCATACCTGGGTTAAATCCTGTTCGATGTGAGGTTGTTCCAGGAGTTTTCTAAACTTGCAGCTATATTTATGCATTTTCCACATTTCTTGCATTCTTATCTGATCACTTCACCTTATACTTTTTTTTTTTTTTTTTTGGCACATTCAATTTCTGCCTGATTTTTATCTACTGGTTTGATTTCCATTTCCTCTTGGCACTGATATGCTTCTGCTAAATTAAGCAGGGAAGTCATTTTAGACTTGTTCTCCTCATGTTTTAAATTTTTCTCTATGTTTGGATCTTGTGAGGTCAGCAAATATGTATGGAGTCCTACAATTGCAGATCTATACATGTAATCAATTTCAAGGAGACCCATACCTCCTTCAGAACTGAAAATATATAATCTTGGTGTACACTGATTATTATAAATCATTTGTTAAGCAAGAAGCATTTTTCTTCTTTTCCTGTCCAACTGATCCAATACGTTTTGGGGCCAGTCAATCACCCCACAACTGTAAGTTAGAACAGGAAGAGCAAATTGGTTTATAGCTTGGACTTTGTTCCTAGATGCCATAGCTGTTTTCAGTATTAATTCTAGTCTTCTAAACTATTCCTAAGTATTATTCACATTTGTTCATGCTTTATTGTTGATCCTTCATCAGTTCCCAAATATTTATACACTCCCTCTTGCTCAGGTTCTTTTATATCACATCCCTGTCCCAAACTGATGTTTTCTTGGTGCTGCAACTTTTCTGCTTTAAAGTTTACTTTTGTACATTTATTGAGACGAGATGGCATGCTTGTATAATCCGAGAGTGTTTTGACCACTTGCAGTTGTGCTTTCAGTTCCTAATCTGTTGAACTATACAGTTTTAAATCTTCCACAAAAAAAAGATGAGAAGTCTTTATCCTTTGTTGTTTTCTGGAAGCCAAATTGTAGCCATGACCTACTCAATTAAGTAGACAGCTCAATGGGTTAAGGGCAAGACAAATGAGTAACAGTGAGAAAGGGTCACCCTGGAATATCCCCCTTTGAATTTTTATCCCCGGGATAATAATTTGTCCTTTATCATGGTTTAGCTGCAAAGTGGTTTGCTACTGTTTCATGGTCACTGTAATGTAATTGATCAGTGGGGGGTGCATCATATACATTTGTAAGCACTCTTATTCATGAAAGTTTGATGCTGTCAAATGTTTTTTTTGTAATCTACCCATGCCATACTTAGATTCTTCACATTTTTACAATTCTCCATTGTGAATTTATTTAACAACATATGATCCTTTGTTTTTTTTTTTGTTATCCTTTTGTTCTATTGCCAAGATTGTGTTTTCTTCTAAATGACTATAAACTCTTGTCGGCATCAACTCCAGTGTTTGGTTTATACATCATTGAAAGGCAAGTTATTGGGCTAAGGTTTTAGGATATCTTGCAAGTTCACTGTTAAGGAAGAGTATAATTTTTCCTGTTGTTAACCAGTTTGGCATCTATTTGCGATGCACATATAAATAGTTCTTACTCGTGGCTAAATCTTCATGTAAAGATGTTTATACTTTTAACCAGAAGTTAGATATTGCATCTGGGCCTGGGGTTTTCAAGTTAGGAGCTTTTCTTAATTTTGTTTCAATTGTTGTGGTTGTTACTTAATTCCATTTCATATCCTGTACATTCATTCTTTTACTTCTTCTATCCATTCAACATCTTTGTTATGTTCCACAGGATCTTCATGGACATTTCTCCAAAATATGTCTATTTTTTTATTATTTTATTTTGGTAGTGTTTCTGTTCCTTGTGCCTTGTTTCCCAGTTCTCTATAAAAACTTTTTGGGTCATCAATAAATTGTTTATTTTGTACGTTTCATTTATATTTATTTGCATATCTTCTAAGTTTTTCTGCCTGTGCTGATATATTTAGTTCATTATTTGTAATATCATGGTAAAAAGTTTTCTGGAATACTGACTGGATCACACAAAGTATTTATATTACTCTATAGAGGGAAGGAGTGATCTACACTGCTGTGGTAATAGTACATAGGCTAGTGGGAACTGGGGAGAGTGAGTGGATAACTGTAAGAATCTTTTGCTGGATGGGGTCATGGGTTGCTCCACAGCTACCTGTTGACATGCATAGGGACAATCATGTTGGATGTCTGCTGTAAATAACTACATTGCTCTACAGGTGAGAGAAAAGTGGAGCATCTGCTGCAGGTAAGGATATACAGGGAACTGGAAGGTGGAGAGACTGACTGGATAACTTTAAAACTCTTTTTTTTTGTTTGGAAGGGGGTTTCTCCAGAACAAACTGGTGATGAGGGGATAGGAAGGGCTGCATTTATAAATGAGAGAAGAAAGGGCTTGGATGCAAGTAGAAGTAGCCATACCTTTCAACCTCTTAGAGCAAAAAATCTGGACAAAGCAATACATAAAAGTGGGACAAAGGCCCAAAAATAGGGCCATTTTTTAAAAACTGCTCCTACAAACTTAGAAAGTTGATAGAATAACAGGCTTTGCATTAGCATGAGTTCTCTGAAGACTATGAAGTCTGAAACTCAAACAAATGTCATTATTTTCTAACTTCAGTTTTTAATGATTTGCCAGTAATTTGTCAGAAAACTACAATTTTATGAAAAACAGACCAAAAATTTAAGACAAAATTCTGAACATTCTGCAAAAATCTGTACCGTTGAGAGGTATAGAACTAGCCCACCCATGTTATAGCTGTGGAGTTAAGTGAGGTGGAATATGGCCCAGATAGGTGGCTTGAATGGGGAAGACCATGTTGTGTGTATTGCTCAAAGTCTGCAGCCAGGTATATATGGCACATAGGAAATGGGTGGAGAAGGCACACTGGGAAACTGAAGGATTCTGGGAAGGTGCATGTGAAAACACTATCCACCTCCATACTGTCGTATAGGATCACTATGTGGAGCAGTCCTGTGTAACTGGAGTGTGGTAGGCATGGTGATGGCACCTTATGGTAACAGAGCTTCAACACTGGTGCGTGAACACTATAGGTTGTGCTGTGCATATTTCCTGTCTACTCACTGACTACAAGATGCATGTTCACATTTAGAGTTAGACAGATTGTGCTTAAAGAACAGAAGCACTTCAATAGATTGTACCTGGCAGAGACTGATATGCTACTACAGGCTCTCGATGAGCATAGATGGTAGATACTTAGCACAGTGGAGAGTGAAAGGGTCTTCCAGAGACATGTTGTGTGACCTGGTAGTGGATGCTAATGAATTCAGTGGCTGCAGCATGGCTCACCATGAGGTCCATTGTATGGACACCAACAAAACCCTCTATTGACTGCAACAAGGCCCAAGCCACTTCACAGAAGAGGATGGCCATAGATGTGGGTCCACTGCCTTAGATCATACTCACTACCACACAGGAGTTCCTGTTTTGGGAAACAGTATTGACCCTGATACCTGCTGGAGACCTGGATGTGGCAGCTGAACTGGATGCACCACTCAATGCCTTTGTTGAGTTGGTATTTCCTTATGTCAGTGCTATATGTTAGTGGCACTTCTGTCCCATGAGTTCACTCATGGTGAACACTGCATTTCTCCTCTATAGGTACAGACACAGTGAGACACCACACAAGGCACATTTTTTTTTTACATGCTTTATATAGCTGCGATCTGTACCATTGAATTGCAGGAACATGGGATTGTTAAATATCAGCAATTTTACACACAGGTTTTTATCTGCTTTCATAGCTGTTACACTTATGGGGTCCTCTACCATGGAATAGGGCATGTCTGATGTCAGTGCTGCATTTTACACTGACAAGGATGGAGGCCTTACACTAACACAGTTTGAGGGCATAGTGCCACTATTAGTAATGATGACTGGGGCTGGCATAATACAACCCAAGCATACCTCTTAACTGTCCAGATTTTTGCCTCATATGTTTGGCCTGTTCGTCATCAATTTGTGGTTTTCTGGCAAACCACTGAGGACTAATATCACTAAATACTGCAATATGTTTGAGCTTCAGACTTCATGCCCTTAAGAAAATGCATGCTACCACAAATCCTATTATTCTACTAACTTTCTAAGTTTATAACAGCAATATTTAAAATCTATTCCTATTTGTGTGCCTTTATCCCCCCATTATTTTTAGCTTTGTCCAGATTTCTTGCTGTAAGAGGTTGAGAGGTATGAACCCAAGTTCAGTGCCACAGCTATATTACCTGTGGAACCTGTCATCACCATGCCAAAAACCATGGCAGGACAGATGTTTGACACCCCTACTCAGAGAACACCCACATCCCTTATTCATGCACCTGCCAGTAAGCTAAACAGAGCATGGGGACAGGGGTCAAAAATTATAGGTAGGTGGCCATCAATATCATGGCTCTCACTCACTGCCCAAAATGGGTATTACAATGGGAATTACTCAATGGATGTGCAGGGATGTCATCTATGTATAGGTAGATGTCACCACTGCCATGGGAGAGGCAAAAGGTGCACTGCACAGGCTTACATGACAGCATACATGAGGATCTCACCCAAAGGATTGGTATATTTGACAGACACTTGGGTGCCCTCACTAGTGACATATAGGAGTCTGCTTTTACATACGGGGGCTGATGCCATTCCTGTGGCTGCTACTCATTTGCCTCCACTATAGGAGTACTCCACAGAGAAAATAAGTCAAGGTCACATGCTGATGTCTCCTCAACCAGTCTGAAGCAGCATGATAGCTCTGTCCATGTAGATGTAGCTTACAATCTGGCAGGTGGCACAGACGATTAAGGCTATGAGCTGTTAACAAGTAGATACAGTATGCGATTCCCTCGACCTTTATTTGTCTGTGTGACCTTGAGCAAGTCACTTAACCAGAGAGTGCATTGGGGCAATTATACGTTTGTGCTAGGTTCATAATGGTCTCCTGGACTGTGTGACTAGTAATTGTCTAGGAACATGGCATGGCCAAGTTGTTGAGATCTCATGGTTTGCCTTTGACATTACTGCTGGGTGTTAATGTCATTGAAATTCCATTGTGGAAGTGAGGGACATCCTCTATGGTCGGGCCAGTGCATGATTCCTCTCTTGAACATTGCCAGGTGAATGCATGGACTGTGATGTAAAGTAAAAAATCTTGGACTACCTCTAATGGTTGTCTAAATGATGGTCCCTCCAGGCTGGGGAATAAAAGGACCAATGAAAGATGGCTGATGATCAACAATGGTAGCAAATACAACCAAAACAGTATTGCATACATCAGTTTAACTCTTTTTTTTTGTCTGTTCCAGCCTATAGTTGCAGACCTGATGCCTCTTTGCCAGTGCTGCAGCATATGGCACCTGCATCTGCTTTGCACAATCTTTCACAGCAGCTGGTTCCATTAGTGACCAACCAACACTTCCTCTGTCACTGGCTTTAGTCTGTCTGTCAGTCACCAGATCTAACTGTTTGCATAGCACCATGTTGCATAGACAGCAAATATCTTCCTGCAGGTCTCAGAAACACAGGACAGACTGCCACTGGAAGTAAGCAGGATTTCTTTAAGCCAAGCACATGATCAATGTAGATCCGGTCACTACAATGAATTTACGTTTCAACGAAATGTAAATTCACGAATGCACTTCTGCGAAAGTGCATTTTGTTGAAAATGCAGTTTCGTGGGAAGATTAAAATAAGAAAAAAAAAACATAAGTAGTTATAAAAACATGCAGTTTGCATGTCATCTTAGTTGTACATCAATGCTTAGTGTTGATGTACAACTAAACAAACTAGTGCTGAGATCGTGGTACAGTGGGGATAAGGGAATATTCTCTTTTCACCATTTTAGTGCGATCTCGGAGTGAGAATATTAAAGTAGGGGAGATGCAGCGGGGCTTGACCCCCTGCAAAAGATTTTTTTTGTGTGTTTGTTGTTTCTGTTAGGGATCCGGTGATTATACGTCAGCGAAAGTGCACTTTCACTGAAGTGAGGATTGACTTCTTTTCAAACAAGTGTATTTTCGATGAAGAAAAGTAGATCTGATCAATGACAGCAACAGTGTAGTGTTGTACTGCATCTTAGTCATGCTCTTTAGTTTATGTATCAGTGTCATCAGCCATGGCTACAGGGCATATTCTGCATCATCAATAAGATGTTTCTGTGAAAAATCTCCCCACACAAATTGCTGGTATAGGTTGGACATGTTTCAGTTGTGGGAACTGCCTGGGTTGTTCACATACGTAGTGTTTATAATACCCTCTGCATACCACCTGGCAGTGGATGGATTAGAAAACAAATTGATTTGCTATTGTCCATGTAGAACAGGTGGAGCCTTGATAATGATGTGGGTATAGTCACTAATCCATAAAACTTCAAGAAAACAGGTTATTTTATAGAAAGTCAGCATAGTAGTGTCTCTTTCCTTTTTTGTTCTTCAGAACCACATATGCTCCTCCACATGCTGAGACATAACATCAAGTAACTTATGTAGTATTTATGAGGATGATGTCTGTGATACACCCATCATGTCCACTGATGGTTACTGGAAGGTGCCAGTAGCCAGTGAGATAAACAAACCGTAGTGTCCACAGTGATTAGTATCCCATGCATCCCATGTGTGAAAAAGCACATTATTACTAGCCGCCATATAATGTCTTTGTCTATACAACAGTATACAACTATGTCCCTGTTAAAGAGGTGATGATATTTTAGGCCTGGTCAGGTCCTTCTGCAATGGAGAAAGCAACAAGCAACACATGGAGGAACAATTCAGAAATATACATAGTTTGGATAATGCGGCTGCTCCTCTTATCATTACAGAATGGTTTCTGACTCTGTTCACTAAGAAATCATAGTGCATAACTTCAGTAATGACAGTAGCTGATTGTGCAATTTTTGTATATTTCTGAATTGTTCCACCATGTTGTTTACCTTCCCAATTAGGCTCACTTCCATAATGTTGCTTATTTCCTTACCATTATATGGCCATTACCATATGATGATGAATGTGCTATTTTACCAGATTGTGCAACTGCAGTACCAGTATCTCTGAATTTGCCCCAACCTGAGTGTCATTGCTCACAGCATAATACTGCCTAATGCATTATTCATTTCTGAATCTTCCTTTAATCATGAAAATTCTTGTATCCATGCACTAACAAAAACAGCCCCTTTCCTATCTTGCACTCTTTTGTGCATCTGTAAATACTCTTGACACATAGGCTGTTGGTGGTCCCTCTTGTAAGCTCAAAACTCTAGTATCATTCTGACTAGCATCTATTTATGACACGGCTAACTTATTCATATTATAGTACTTGAATACTGCTGTGTGTGTAATTAGTGTCTTAAACATTTCAGCACTATTTTCTTTCTTTATAACCTGATTCCCAAGCTACATTTTGCTGTAGCATCTTTGTTAGAACTACAGTTATCTCAGCATATTAGGTACATACATTAATTCCTAGAAATTCCTCTAATGTCTATTTGTCCTCTGACTTTGGCATTTGCACAACTAATTTGCCTTTTTTCTGCATCAGGTTTCAGTCCTTCTAAAGTCAGCATATGACCCATGTACATCAGACTTGTCACTTTTATTGAACTATAAATTATGTTGTCAGCCTATTCATCAGCTTCCTTGGTCCTGTTATGCTTTCATTGTGTCTGACCACACATTAATAATGTAAATCGTCAAATATGTTTGTAACAAGATCAAAACTTTCAAGTACCTTTGCTACAGTTCTTTGGAATACCACTGGTGCTGGTGAAATGCCAAAAGAAGTCTAAGGAATCTGGAACTTCTAAACAGCACATTAAATTTACATAACTTGGACTTTTCTGCCTGTATCTTCTCTCTCATTGTTCCTAGCCATGAAGGGCATCACAGCTAAGGCTCTGCACAGTGCTTAAGATGTTTCTATGACCGTGTAAATTTTCTTGTATACATTCACTCCTTGCTTTCATGCTGTGCTTTTGTTTTACCATTGGTAGATATTTGCAAGCCTAATGACATAAATATAAAAAAACAGCTTAAGTGTTACAGTCTGAAAGAGAATATTCTACTTCCTACCTTTATATTCATAATATCCATAGCTTTTGGCTCAGTGGTTTTACTTGTTGCACAGAACTTGCCAACAATATACACATAGCTCTGTTTTCATTGTCTTATAGTTTCAGTGCTTCAAAAGTATCTTAGGACATAATATAAAACTATGTACCCATCTTTATGCAAATTCAGGATTTATTTTATTAATTCTCAGAAATTCACCCCAAAATTAAATTTGCCTCTTGTCTCAATACCTGTGCTGAATTTTAGACATAACTGTAGCAACTTTCTTTTTACTTTTCTATCAGTGATAACCTGCTCATTTTCATGTTTCTTTTTAATTACATAAAAAATTGTTTGGTTACACTTGTTTCCCTTTTTAAACATTTTTATTGAATATGACATTTTTTAGAAAGTTGGATGCATACACATACAATCATAAAAAGGACAAAGCATAGCATCATTTTCATTATTATTATTATTATTTTCATGCATTATACATATACATTTTCTTTTTAACAATTTTCATTACACCAGTATTACAGAAATTGCTAAATTCTGGACTTGTCTTAATGTTTACTCCTCCAAATGAACATTATTCTGCATGTAATCTTCCCACAAATTCAGTTTATTTATATGTAATTTATTCCTGCCCTTTTCTAAAGATCCCACCTCCAGTTCTTCTACATGCTTTACAATATTCAATACTTCACTTATGATTGGTTTAGATTTTGATTTCCATTTTATAGTAATTGCCTCTTTTTAGCAGCAATGAACACTAGACATACATTACTATGTCTAGGTAATTCAGATTCTGTATCCCAGCTCAAAAGAATCATTTCCTTAGTTACAATAGTGCCCCTCCCCCCAACATTTCTGACAAAGTTCTCTGCAGGGAATTTGTATATTCATACATTTACAATTTCTTACATTCCCAAAAAAATATTCATAATTACCATTCTTTTTTTCATCACGTCTCCCTCATTTGCTACCTATCTAAGGAAACTTTCTCTGAAGTCTGCAGACACTTCCAAACAAAAATCATAAATTTTCTGGACTTTGTGGCATACATGGGAATCATACAGATGTCCTTGCTTTGTTTTGTAAATTGCCTTTCCAATTTCTCTTCCCAATCTTTTCTAACCTGTTTTAGTTGATTCTTATAATTATGCAGTATTCTATATGCCCTACTAAATATCCATTTTTTTAACAGCAGCTTGTCTTATAGACAGAAATAAAAAAAAAATGTAACCAAAGCTTGTCTTTCACTAAGCACTCCCTATCCTTTTCTATTTGCCTGTACTATTATATCAATTCCCTGGTAGGAAAGACAGTCTCTAACCTGCAAGCTTGGCCTCATCTCACTCTTTTATCTTTCCCTCCCTAGTTATTTACTTTCAGTACCTTGGCTCCTTTGTTAAGTTTCACCAATAAATTCCAGCTCCTCTTGTCTGCTGTGTATACCCCTACTTGCTGACATCCCTATTGGTAAAAACTCCTTTCTCCATTCTGGTATTGGCTTAACTTTTAGAATGCTTTCTACCACCTTTTATATATAATAGCCTGCATGGTTACTGTTCTTCTTAAGGGTCTGTATCTAATGTTCTACTCTTTCTTTATTTCTTGAACTACCCTGTTTCATTATTTCTTTGCACTTTGATTTATAACTTTCTGCTTGAGTTCTATATATGAACCTTAACTTTGTAGCTGTAAAGTATTCCTACAAATCAGCTAATCATAAACCACCTTATTCTATGGGAAGAATCAACATAGCCTACTTAACTCATGTCCTCTTCCATTCTCATATAAATTCCTTCAACTATATTATCATCACAAACTAGGGTTGCCACCTTTTCAAAAGCCCAAAGTGGGACATTTTTGGTACAAACACCAGATTTTGCAGGCCAAAACATACCCACGGCCAGTACAAAGTACAGAACTTCACTTTTTTGCCTAACTAAAGCTTATTCTTGTAGTATTTCAGTTGCTTATTCTGTTTCTTATAATATTTAGGAGTTTCAGATACAGAATAACTGTTTTATGCAACTATTACATAAAATGTAGGAAATAATTTTGTCCTAAAATCTCAGGACATTTGCCATTTTTACAATTTTTTTGCAGGACACAACTGCCCAAAGAGGGACTGTCCCTCGCAAAGCGGGACAGGTGGTAACCCTATCACAAACTTATTTTTTGGTTGATTAAAATGTGCATAACCTGTCAGCTTGTAGCTTATTATCTGTAATTATAATCAAAATCATCTAGCTTTTCAATTTCTTTATTATTTTTTGTTTAATCTCTTCCTATACATACTTATCTGACACAATAGAATACATTTTAATCTATACATCCAAATACTTCATCTTATCATGTTGCCATAAATATAGGTATTGCCAAATCAATTTATACATAGGTGCATTATTTATTACTTCAGCCTTTGTTTTATCTTCATTTATTTTATATTCCAAGAAGACTTGAAAGAGTCTCAGAATGTTCCACAATGGCCAACATTTCCTTTTCTGTGTTTATCAAGTACAAAATAATATTATCTGTAAATACAACTAACATTTCTTGATTACCATACCAGTTATATTACTGAATTTGTGAGCATCTTGTTTTCTTTGTTAATGGTTCTAAATATAAAGCAAATAACAAAGGGAAAGAGGACGTACCTGCTTGGTTGCTTTGTTCAAAAAGTGCTTGTTTGAGAGAAACCCAAGCACCTTAATTCTTGCTTCTGACCCTTCATATACCCTTGTTATTAACACTATTATTCTATCAGGGAATGTCAGTACTACCATTGCCTTACTCATAAACTCAAATCTGACTCTACTGAATGCTTTGTCTGTATCAAGATTCACCAATGGCAGCAGCATGTCCTTATATTTTGCCCCTCTTGAATCATCATTGTCTCACATTCACAAAACCACACTGACACACATATATATCACTTTGGGCGACACTTTTGCCAGTTCCTATTTAGTGTAGACATAAACACTGTATAATCTTAGTTTAAATTGAAATTGGTCTACATGAAGCCAAGTCTGAAGGATTTTTACCCTCTGTGGATAATACAGCCACCATAGTTTTCTTCCAAAACATTAGTACTATCCCCTTTGCAATATAATTAAACAAACCCTCTGATCTTTATCACTTTTCCCTTCCTTATGCCATCTATTCTTGGAGATGTACCTGTTGATTGATTATATATCAGCATTTTTGGTTCATTCCTTCCTAGTTTGGCTGCTATTTTTTTAAAACACTTTTATTATATTATCATTTAAGACATAGGCACACACACTTTGATAGAAAAGAAAACAAACATTATTACTTTTTTTCATTTGCATATATGTTTTTTTTATTTCTGCATAACAGCTGACATTTCATCAAACATTACATAAATTGCTAAATTCCTGTCTTCCTTAAACCTCACACTTCTTTCTGAATGTTATTCTGCACGCATTCTTCCAACAAATTCAGTTTCTATATAATTTGCTCCTTCCCTTTTTAAAGATCCCACTTCCAGTTATTTTATCTCTTTTACAATAGTCAATACTTCAAATACAGTTGATTTATATTTTGATTTTCTGTTAACTGCTTCTTTGCAGCCAATAGAATTAAACTAAATAAGGCCTTACTATGTCTAGACAATTCAGATTCTGTGTCTCAGCTCAAAAGAATCATTTCCTTAGTTACAGCAGTTTGTTCCCCTATGATTTCTGAAAGAGTACTCAGTAGGGAATTTTTACAATCTAGTAACCCATTACATTCCCAGCATGTTCCCAGTAACCTCATTCTTCCCCATCATACTTCTAACCTGTGCTGTCTACCTAAGCAAAGTTTCTGTGAAGTCTGCTTAGGGTATAAAGATATATATGCAGACACTTACAAACAATAATCCTAAACTTTCTTGACATTGTTACATACTCAGGAGCCATAAATACATCCTCCTATTTCCCCCTTTTACACTGATTTTCCAGTATTACATCCCAATTATTTTTAACCTCATCTGAGATTTATTCTTATAATTATCATAAAATACTTAAATTGCTATACTAATTAGACATTTTTACAGCAAATTCTGCTCTAAATTTGACTAAAAACTCTACCAGTCTTTTACTTAGGACTCCCATATCCCTTTCTGTTTGCCTATATATCAGTTTTTAGTAGGGAAGGCATTGGCTAATAATTCTTGAGCTTCACCATTTAACCTTTGCACGGTTAAGTTTTCCATAAATACTTCCATTTGAGCCTTTTCTTGTTTTTCCCATTCTACTGTTTTATACAATTTTTCATAGAATATCTGACATCTCTCTAGTACCTTTATAATATCTCTAGCTATTTTTGTCACAGGATCCCCAAGTTTGGTAACGCTTTCTACTTTCAGTTACCTAAGTCACTGTGCTAAGAATTTTTGTGCTCTGGAGTTGTTATCAAAAATAACAGCAACCTTTCTAAACTCATGGATATTATTCAAATACTCCCTTATTTTTCCCTTTAGCAGTCAGAAATTGCTTCTCCTCTTGCTCTATGAGATTCCCCTTCTTCCGTAAAACTTTAACCATTGTCAAACTCTCTATATAATTTCTATTACTTATTACCTATATCTGTTTTTCTTCTATGTCTATCATAGTTTAAACTCCATTTTCATTTTTACCTCACTCCCTAGGTATCTCTTCTGAAGAAACTTCTATTTTCCCTAATATCTCTCAAATTATTTGTACACAAACGTTACAAATAACTCTCAATTTATTCCCACTACCCATTTCTCAAATTCCTCTAATTTTAACAGATACACAGGAAAGCAACATCTTCTTGTTTTTAGTTCACTACCCGAAGTCTTTATCTTAGTCTTTACTGGTGTAAGAGATAAAGCAGTGTAGCCTAGTTATTGTACCTTGGAGAATATCTATGTAAATTATGAGTTCTTGCTAGCAAATTCACACCTTTCATTTCAAATGTTCTCATATATTTATTTATAAATCTACCTACTTTTGTTATATTTTCCTTTCTAGGTCTCCCTGATACATCCTCAGTATTGCAAATCAGGTTCCAGTCTTCTCCCACAAATAATATTCCTGCTGAAAGCTAATTATTTTTTCCTAAATTCTCTTAAGTTCCATAATAGTAGTTTTAGCTGGAATATAAATACATACCAGTGTAAGCCTCCTTCCTTGCCAATAACTCTTTATTACCATAAATTTACCAGTAATGTGCTTTGTTCCTCTTTCATCACTTTTAAGTCCCTCTCACACTAAGTATTATTCCCCCTGCTGAATCTCTATTCTGAAATGATTTCTTTTCCTAATTCACATGCTCATTTCTACCCAGATGTGACTACTTCAATATTATTTGCATCATACACTCATTAATATAATTCACTGCTATTTGCTTTTTTGTCTATACCTGCAATGACATTTACATTTCATAATGAAAGCTATGAGTTTCACATATTCTGCACAACACTTTTTTGAATATACGATTCTAACTTGCAACTTGCATGTATACACTAATGCTTGGCAGGCTGATCTTGTATGCAGTTGCTGCTTCTTACCTCTGTTTGAACCCATGTCACAGCTTCCCAGACTTTTCACTTCAATAAAAACACTCAGTAAATAAGACAATTAAATACATTTTTAAACTTCCAACCCCTTTTAACTCACAGTAAATGCACTAAATTATACGCACTTTTCAAAAATGGAAATTACTCTTCCATACAGGGGCAGTTGCCCAACTAGACAGCTACACTTATCAGTCTTTACCTCATGTAAATGTAGGTTTAATTGTGCTGGAAGTGCATGCTAGTCCTATCTCTATTTCCATCCTACATATGAAAATCAACTTACATGCTCTCAGCTGACTGATTTTTTTAGCCTTAAGTAAAAGTGTACTGCCAGCATACCTCTCAACTGTCCATATTTTTGCACAATATCCAGATTTTTGCCTCATATTTTGGTCAGTTCTTCACAAAATTTGTGGTTTTCTGTCAAATTGATGAGGACTGAATTCAATAAATAATGACATACATTTGAGTTTTAGACTCCATATCCTTCAGAAAACGTATGCTAACACAAATCCTCTTATTCTAGCAACTTTCTAAGTTTATAAGAGCAATATTTAAAATCTGTCCCTATTTTTTGGCCTTTGTACCCCCATTATTTTAGGCTTTGTCCAGATGTCTTGCACTAATATGTTGAGAGGTATGTGCACTGGCTACTCTTAAATTAATAAACTAAACTGTACACAATTATATTTACTACTGAAGTACTAAGGGTGTAACTATTTACAAAAGTACTCACTTCCCTCAGTGTCCAACTTCATTTAACGTCATTGAACCACTAGCCATTTCCACTTTAAATATTAATTATGGTGTTTCTTACACAAATGCCTCAAAGCACATTGTTCAGTCATTTCCATATTAACTACCTGCACCTGTAATCTCACCGATCTGATGTTGTTAATCTTCACCTAATCCTTGATGGTGGGTTTGGTTCTGAATTCTGGGAACTGACTCGGCTGTTATTTTACAGCTCGCGCACTCCAAACTCTCGAGCCTGGGAATATCCATAATGCTCCTCACAGAGATTACCTCAGATCTCATTTGCCGCATCACAGACCAGATGTGCCTTCATTATCTCTCGAGCCTTGGTGAATTTTGTGAGTTATAAAACTATTTTTTAAAACTTGTTTTCTTATATATCCTTCTAGTACTTAATTTTATCTACTTCTTTAAGCTACCTGCTCATCTGACTGTTTTCTTTTTTTACTGTGTGGTATTTTCTTCTGTATACCATTGTTGGTAACTTCTTGTCTTTACCCTTTGGGTGTCCCTTTTACCTTTGTTGGTATATTTCTTTCTTAAAAAAAAAAAAAAATCTCTCTTTCTCTTTTGAATATGTCTGACAAGAGACTATCTCCCTTGAAGCCTAAGGGCTCTTCAGATTTCAAAAGATATAACAAGAGTGAAGGAAAAGTGCCCAATTCAGATGGCCATACCTTGTGTGTGTATATATTGCTTGGGTGTAATTCATTTACAAGAGAATTGTGCTATTTCTCATGTTTTTTTCCTCCCATACCTTAATGGAAAGGAAAAATAAGCTTTTGTTGAAAAGCCTGTTAAAATCTCCTTATGATGTGGTCATTTCTGGATTAAAAGAGAAAACGGTGGAAGCGGGAACTTCTTCCCACAGTTCAAAAAAGAGGCCTTCTTCAGTTCCGAGCTCCTCGGAACCGATGACAAAAATTTCTAAAACTGCCTCAGTTCTGAAAACTTCTTTGGCACCAGGAGAATTGTCAGTGCCTAGCAAGACACTTTTGCAACATTCTGATGCTTTGGCCTCAGCTCCATCTGAGCCGTCAGTACCTAGGACTTCAGAATTACCTAGTGCACTGAGAACTGTGTATTCTCCTTCTTTGGACCCTTTTAGGGACACCCCGCTCATGGAAGTCAGATGGTCCAGATCTCCTTCCACAGTTTCGGTGAGGTCTAAAAGTTTATCGGAACAGGACGTTATGAGGTTAGTGGACCAGCTCCTAGTGGCTAGAGGATTAACTTCAGTTCAGAGCCAAGCCAGCATCGAAACTGCTCATTCCACCCCTACTTACACTCCTCCTCCAACTCTACCTGAGGCCTAGGAGTCCTCGGTTCTGACAGCCCCGGCTCCGACTGAGTCAGTTCCGACAGCTTTCAAGTCTTCGGTTCTGACAACAGCCTTGAGTTTTTCCAGATCTTCTGCACTGGAGGACTCCCGTGTTCAAGACTCTATGGTCGGTTCCGGGATGCATGATACCTTTTCGGCTCCATCTGAGTCTTCCATGCTTCTAGGAGCGTCGGCCCCTGTAGTTCAGACTCAGGCTCCAGATGCAGAGGCAGTCTCCTTGGTGCAGGGTGTGACCCCAGTTCCAAAGCAGTCCTTTTCGGTTCCAGGCTCCCATCCTTCTATGGGGGGGGCCTGCCTTTCATATCATGGAGAAGTCACTATCCCTTGGGGATTCTCAGTCGTTGCCTTCCCTGTCAGGGCAAACATCTTTCCATTCCTTTAGGCTGGAGCTGCCATTGACCTCATCCCCCTGACAGAGGGTGCAAAAGCCACAGGTAACTCCCACCCTGGTAGTTACCTCTTTGGATATTTCTCTGGAACTTCCCCGAAGAAGTCTCTGCAAAGAGGAAGTGCAAGAGGTGTCTTACATCGAGGATACTGACTTCGATGAAGGCAAAGGTTCCCCAAAGTCACCCCCTGAAGATGTTTCCTTCGGGGATGTCCTTGAAATACTGAAACAGAGGGGTGACTGGTCATCCACACAACCTTCAACAGAGGAGTCATTATACCTGGAGGCTTTTCATGCCTAACCCTCCACTTCTTGAATTTCTCCGCCCCCTGATGAACTTATTAAATTGATAACTCAGCAGGCTTAGAAGATGCCCAATGCCATATAGCCTATTCCCAAAAGGCCTGACCATATTTTGTCTGCACCAAAGGAAGAACCACATTGGTCCAAAGGGATCACTATTGATGCCATGGTGGTAGCAGCAGCCACCAAAAATAGAACTTGCAGAAGAGAATCAAACCATTCATCCTCCTAACAAGGAGTAAAGGACCTTGGATAGATACAGGAAGCATGTTTATGCTTCAATGACCTTTGCATTAAGGTCGTTGAACTACATGGCACATTTTACCAGGTTAAAAAGAGACTTGATTAAGGAACTTTCTAACACTCTGGCAGGAGCAGTTGCTGTGGAGGTTCAGGATAAAGTCTCCTCCCAGCTTGCAATCCTTGAATCCATTTCCAATTCGTCCATGAGGCTCATAGCACATGCAGCCGAAGGGACATCCAGACCAGCAGGTTCAAGCATAGCCATCAGACTGCATTCCTGGATGTACTTATGTGACTTCATGGAGCCATTCAAAGCATCATTCATCAATGTACCTTTTTCACGGATCTACTCTTTTTGGCCCAAAAGTCAAAGAAGCTCTGACCAAAGTGAGCAAGATGGCAAGAACCTATCTGCCATGGGCATATGTTTCTCTACTCCTCAGCGACCCTACTCAAGGAATCAGAGGAGTTGGAGACTATGGTTCAAGAAATCCAAAGGGCCTTTCTATGACTCATGTGGTAAAACTTTTCCCCAGGTCAGAGGGGGAAACAATGAAAGACACCGCCCTAGGGGGCAGAATGGACCGCAAAATCAGGGGTCCACAGAATCTTTCTCTGGTACTCCCTATCAGCATCCCTGAAGGGGTGCCCAATTGTCATCCTATGAAGGCAGTTGGGGTGCAATTATCCCTGCACCTATCCACCTGGCAATTAATAACCTTGGACAAATGGGTGCTCAGAATTATATCCAGAGGCTACCAAATCCCCTTGTTTTGAACCCCAAACTTCAGAAAAAAACTTCCAGATGTTCCACCCAATCAAAGGAAAGCAGCAGCTTTAGAAATCCAAAAGCTGCTAGATGAAAGAGTCATCCAAAAAGTCCCACCAGACCAGATAGGATCCGAGGTTTAGTCAAGATTCTTTTTAGTGCCCAAAAAACAGGGGACTACAGACTGATTTTGGATCTCAGCCGAAATAATCAAATCAGTCCACCAAACCAAATCCTGGATGGTCTCGGTACAAACCACACTTCCTTTCTTGGAAAAAGATGACTGGATGTGCTCGATAGACCTCAAGGATTCTTATTACCACATAAAGATGGAGAAAAGTTCCAGGAGGTTTCAACGCTTCTGGCTAGGGTCCAGTCATTTCCAATTCAGAGCACTGCTCTTTGACTCATCACAGCCCCCAGGATGTTTACCAAATGCCTGGCAGTAGTATAAGCTCATCTCAGACTGCAGGGTTTTCGAGTATTCCAATATCTCAATGACTGGTTCCTCACTGCTACCACCAGGCATCACTTGGAAAGAGCAAGAGACTATACCCTGTCTGTTTGCACAGCTCTATGTATTTCAATAAATCTCAGGAAATCCCAGCTACAACCCATACAACGTCTGGATTTCATAGGGGCACAAGTGAACACTGTCTCAGGAGTAGCTTCTCTCCCTCCAGAAAGACTTCTAAGCATCAGGGCTCTGGTGAGACAGATCATGCAAAATGGCAGAGTTCCAGCAAGATTAATTCTTCAGACCTTGGGTTCAGTGGCTGCCACAATCACTGGTTCCCCTGGCAAAATTTTGCATGTGAATACTACAGTGGTTACTAGCAATGCAGTAGCCTCTAGCTCATCAACCAATGTCTTACTAAATTCTTGTAACCACTCTCTGCAAACAGGACCTGAAATGGTGGCTCCATTCAGATCAGATTCTCCTGGGCTGGCCCTTCACTCTACATCAACCCCAACCCATAGTGACCACGGATGGTTCCCAGATAGGGTGGGGGGCATTATCTGGGGAAGATAGTTCAATACACATGGTCCCAACTGGAGGCCAACCTACACATCAATGTTCTAGAGATGAAGGCAGTGCTATTGGCGTTACAAGCATTCCAAGATTCCCTTCCTCTAGGAACAGTGGCTATTCAAACAGACAACATGGCAGTGGTCTGGTACATCAACACAACAAGGGGAAACCAAGTCATATCCACTATGTCAAGAGGCACTCAGAGTGTGGAAATGGGTGATTTCTCCCAACCGCTTTCTCATAGCAATGCACATTCCGGGAAGTGCAAATTGAGCAGGACTATTTTCATGCCTCACGAGTGGTCCCCGAACCCAGTAGTGGCGGATAAGATTTTCCATCAATTGGGCCAACCTTGCTGCAAACCTTTTGCTTCTCACCTAAACAACAAATGCAGAGGTTGCTTTGCCCTAATCCCACCACCGGGAGAGTCACCCAGGGATGCTGTTCTACACAATTGGCCTGGTCTATTATATGCTTTTCCACCAATTCCATTAATCTCTCAGTTTCTGAAGAAAGCAAAAATGATGAAGAATACCATAATACTCATTGCCCCATTCTGGCCTCAACAAGTCTGGTTCCCCTTTCTTTGGCCTCATCTGCTACAGGAATCATGGACTCTGGATTCGACTCCAGCCCTGCTAACTCACCTAGAAGTCATGGTTCACTCAAACTTGCAGGACCTTCAAACTGATGGTGTGGTTCCTCCAATTCCCATGATTGCCAGACAGGCTCCTCTGTCCTCACCAGTCCAACATATTATCATTGCACATCACAAACCTACAACTAGAAAAGGTTACTTGAGCAAATGGAAAAGATTTACCATATGGGCTTTAAATAAAATACTTGATCCCTTCAATGCCCCTATTGAATCCATATTAGACTTCTTGAATACTCTCTTTGAGTTTGGTTCCTCTGCTTCCACTATAAAAGTTCAAGTTAGCTGCAATCTCTAATTTTCATACTGGTCACGATAATGCTTCAATAATGCCCCATAAGCTTTCCAAAGCTTTCCTGAAAGGATTGTTTTTACTAAGATGCCCTTTTAAAGATCCGGTTCCTCCATGGGATTTGACTACAGTTCTACAAGCATTCACTCAAAGGCCCTTTGAACCTGTTGAGTCTTGTCAAATACCAAAGTCTTTATACTTTCTAGGTACTGTACATTAGATGTATGCCCTATGTCTAAGGTGTAAGATAAATATGTGATATATGAGCGTCTAATTCTCAGAACTAATCTGCCCCAGAAGAACCAGAGTAACCCAAGAGCAGAAACAAATGCATGTATATCCAGGAAAGGAAGAATGGGAAGAAAGGAACTGAGAAGGGCAATAAGAAGGACACCCTTGGCCAAAAGTGGGCAACTGAGAAGAATAGGGGAAAGTAGGATGGGACAGAATACTTCAACAGTGAAAAGTATGACATCTACTGTTTTGGTACGTTCTTACACAGCTGTACTATCGCCTTCCTTATCACTGTTGGAATATTCTTTATACCTGGGAGAGTACAAAAACTAAGAGAGGGGATGGGATGATGAAGCCATAGAGGAGCTCTGAAAGATCCCATGAAGGATGGCCCTGGCAAAACCCTCTTGGCCCTAGAAAGCACAGACAGCTTGTAATGTTTAGTACATTTGTGTACAGATGACCAAATAGCAGTTTCTAAAATGGATCAAGTATCCAGACCCTTGGAAAAAGCACCCAAAGAGGCAACCATCCTGATAAAATAAGTACAGATAGAAGAGGACACCTGCTTGCCATGAAAAGAATAATAGAAGAAAATGGCTTTAGAGATCCAGAAGGACATGATTTACTTGGAAACAATCAAATCCAATTAGCTGGGATGAAAAGAAACAAAAAGCTGCTCAGGTTTCCTGACATCTTTAGTCTTACCTAGATAATACCTGAGCTATGTAAATCTAAGGTGTGGGGAATCCTCTCACTAGCATTTTGTGGAGAGAGGAAAAGAAGACAGATGAATTGTTTGATTCAAGGACAAATCATTAACCACCTTGGGCATAAAGGAGGGGTTAGTATAAAGAGAGACCCTGTCTTTGCAAAAAAAAAAAAAAAAATTATATATATATATTTGGGTCTACTGCTCTACATCGAAAGTACACTTCGAAATAGAGCAGCAGACCCACACTTCAGTGAAAGTTCACTTCAACGAAAGTGCACTCTCACTGGTCTAGTTCCCCAGGTGACCCAAAAAAAAAAATAAAACATGTTTTTGCAGGGAGGCAAGCCCCCTGCACCCCCATGTGGGGGGGGGCTGTGCCTCCCACACCCCTCTACTTGAATATACACAAACTCTGAGATTGCATTACAGCGGGGAAAAGGGAATATTCCCATTCTGCTCTGTAGTGTGACTGCCGAAGTCAATGTTCGAAGTTTCACTACTTCGAACATGTGGACTCTGTGAAGTGGGTTTCAAAGTAGCGAAACTTCGAACATTTTCACAGAACCCATATATATATATATATATATATATATATATATATATATATATATATATAAAAGGTGGGAGTGCCACAAGTGTTTGAAGTTCAGAGACCCTCTTGGCTGAACAGCCACCAACAGTACCATTTTCCAAGTACAGTGCAGCAAAGACTAAGAAAGTACATTGATTTCTGAAGAATGAAATTAAGATCCCAAAAAGGAGGAGTAGACTTTCTTGGGGACCTAATATGACGGACACCTTTCAAAAATTGTTTTACTTCACAACAAGAAGAAGGGGTGGATTTAAAGGAAGACAAATATAAATGGCTGACAAATATGCTTTAAGAGTTAAATATGCCACACCAGAAGTGAGCAATTCACACAAACAGAAGAGTACCATAATAATACTGACAGAAAAAAGGGACCAGGGCACCTTTGAGACACCAAACAGAACATTCATTCCATTTAGCTACATAGTATTTTCTAGTAGTGTTTTTTTCTCACCTCTTGCAAAACCCAACGTACACCTTCAGAAAATTGGTGCTGAAAAAAAATTCAAAACCTTATTACTCAAAGAGTCAAATGAAGAGTGGATAGGTGAGGGTGGATGAAAGATCAATTGTCTTTTGTGAGTAGATCCATTCTGTGAGTTAACTTATGATGACAGCCCCTGGCCAGATGAAATAGAAGGGGGAATCAAAGCTGTCTAGGTCAAAAGGTCCCACATAATTTTGTGAAAGACTTTTGGCAGCAGAAGAAGAAGAGGGGAATAGGCATACAGAAACATCCCTTTCCAGGAAAAAGACAAGGCGTCCACCTTCCAAGACAGAGGACTTGGCACTTTGGAACAGAACTGGGGAAGCTGTCTGTTCAGAGGGGAGTCAAAAAGATATACTTGAGGAGTACTCCCACCAATGTATAATGTCCAGGAACACCTTTCTGTGAAGCATCCATTCATAAGGATCTGTCTTGGAAGTGCTCAAAGTGTGTGCAACAAGATTGTTCTCTGAGGGTATGTAAACTGCATGAAGAAACAAGTAATAGTGAACTGCAAAATTCCAAGCCTGAACAGCCAGCCTGCAAAAAGGTAAGACTCTGTGCTACCCTTGCTTGTTGGTGTACCACATAATCATGGTATTCTGCTTGCCCTGCACTATCTAATATATTGCCTTTCTACACTCCTCTCAGGCCCCTAAGATCAGGCCACCAAAATCTTCTTTCAGTGCATAAACCTGAACGACCCCTTGGCCACCTTCTACTTTCTTATACTATAACAAATAAATGGAACTTGCTTCCTCCCCTGCTAAGAGTCACTACAAGCCCTGAACAATTCAAATCTCTACTCCATTATCACCTCTCCCAAAACTGGAAATGTAATTGTATACTTCCCACCTAGATCCTAGTACATCCCGGTTTCAATTTTATCTCTCCTGCCCCTCTTCTTCCAATTCTTTCTTCAAGCTCCCCACGCTCTACTTCTTTATCTTCTTTTCCCCCTGTATAAACTCTATGTAAATTATTTTTATATCTTCACTTCCCCATTGCCTATATGCCTATTCTTGCAACTGTATCTTTTACCATTTCCATAAGATGTATCTTTCACCACAAACATAAAATGAATCTTTGTCTAACTGTTCTTTTTTTATCCTCCTCCTGGCATCTCTTCTCCTTTAATTATTTGCACCTCCTTTTTCCTACACTTCTCCTCTGATTTACTTCATTTGCATTTCATATCTATGCATATTTTTTCTTTTATGCTAACAATACAAGTGTATAAAAAATGTTATTTTTACTTGTTTGTAAATTGTTTGTGTGCAATTTGTTTAGGAATATGAAGCTTTAAGTGTGCAATGTGTTTGTAATATGGAGCTTTTCTCCCTGGGCCTCCACTGAAAATGGGCTTTCGGGCCCAGTGGACTTCCCTGGTTATCAAACTGGAAATAAATAAATTCTCTGTGAAAATTCAAATAGGACCTGGAATACAAAGGGAGTGAAAGGCATAAAGGACCAGAATCAGGGCTCTCATCTCCTTGATATTGATATGTTCTGTTAGTTGTTGAGGGGACCAGAGATCCTGGACCTTGAGGTTGTTGGAATAAGTTCCCCAATCATGGCTGGAAGCATCTGTGATCAGCTCCTGAGTCAGAAGAGGAACATGAAAAGACAGGCCTGGATTCAGAGAGATCTGACAAATCCACCAGTGGAGCTTGAGCTTGAGACAAACCAAAACAGGCACAGGGAAATCCAGAGGCTGGTAGTGCTGAAGACAGTCTTGAGATACCACTGAAATTTTCTTATATGGAGCTTGGTGAAGGATACCATGGGAATAGTGGATGCATGTACCCCAGAGCTCACAGAAGTTGTCTAGCAGAAAGGAATGGAAGAGGAAAAACAGTCTAAAAATAAACTGTCAAAGATGGAACCTTGGGAGATGAGAGGGAACCCAGCATAGATATAGTCTAAAACCTGCAGAAAGGTCTGATTCTGGGTGGAGGTCAAAATAGACTTTTTGAAGTTTAGAGTGAACCCAACACTGCAAAGTGAAGATCCCAAAGCAGGAGTTGCTAGAAAAGGGCCTAAATCAAAAGGTCATACAAACAGTGGAAATTTGAATCCCTTGAAGTCTGTAGAAGGCTACTACTGGGGTCAAACATTTGGTAAAAAAACCCTGGGAATATAGAAAGACCAAAAGGAAAAGCAGAGAACTGATAATGGAGACAGTACCAAAGCTTTAGGAAGTAGCAGAGGTAAGAACATCTTATAGGTTCATAGGTTCATAGGTAGGTACTAGGCTATCTGTCCGAAGGCATTTATAAGCCTAGCCAGAGTGTGTCGGATTTCACCACCCCATTGATTAATTAACTGATCCTCTGTCAAGCAGAGCCAATGAAGTAATCCCAGGGGTGTATTTTCTGTTACCCATCCACTCGTCAAAGTTTCTCTTGTTGCATTTAACATTTTACCTTAAATGAAGACAAGACAATTCTTCCTCTCTTTCAGTGGTGTTTATTACACACATTAGGAAACCTCATGGAAAGTACCAGGGAGACTCCCCAAACAAAGGAATGCATAAGCTTATATGCTGGTCATACTGCTGACAGTACAAAAATATAAACTAGACCAATTAAATCAGTACAAAAGACAATTAACCAATCAGTGGTTTACCCATAGGCTTAAAGCAGTTCACATTACTACATCTCTAGGTAGAGAAAGAAAATTGGATACACTTCCATATAAGGCACATTTCCTGCTTTCAAGCAGGCTCCTGTTTTTCAGTACTTTTCCACTATTCACAGTTTACTCAGAGTTCGCAGTACAAAGTCCATCTTAATGCATGCAGATTGTCACCTACTCAATTTCCTTAAGCACATACTTTGGCCATTCATATGCTACAATCCCCCATTTGATGCTGTGTAAGCATCACCATTTAGTCTATCATACATATGGCCTATGTCTAACATAACCATGTGGCTGGTTCCTTCAACATTGTCACACATTTTTATTTCATCATCCATATTTATGACTGCAGGCATATAAAACTTTGGCACCATTTTAGTAGTCTTAAAAGACATTAATTTCAAAATCAATGCTTTGATTAATAACACAACAAGAAAGGCAATAAGTGCTAATACTGCGATTAATAAAATTAACTTCAATAATCCACCTCCCCAACCCGAGAGCAGGTTGTTTAACCATGCTCATGTTGAGTTATTGGCCTCCTTGGCCTTAGAGAGTTCGGAGACTCTCTGAATGAGTTCGAAATTACTTTGAATTTCGTGCTGATTGTCAGGAATAAATGTACAACACTCCTCCTGGATTAAAGCACAAGTTCCACCTTTCACCGCTAGGGTAAAATCAAGAGCCATACGGTTTTGGAGGACTACAGCTCTCATAGCAGTCAATTCATCAGTCACTAGTTCTAAAGCAGAAAATGTGGCATTGCTTAATACTTCAAGCAATTTGGACAGTTTTCTCAGTTTCCAAATTGATTTTACTGCTCCGTATGTTGGAATTATACCAGCCCACGATATGACATCATCACCCAAGTCCATATGAGATAGTCCTTTGGTGCCAGCATGAGCTAAATCATGATGATAAATACATGAAGCATCAACTTGGCCTACCAGATTGGCAGGCTTTTTAACCACTCGAAAGTTCCAATTTTTTCCTTGAGGTAAAGCAGATGTATGTCAGATGGCTGGGACTAAATAACCTAAGAAACAGCTACCAGACCAGTTTTTCGGTAACCATTTATAGGCCTTTTTTCGCATATAAAATAACAGTCCTGCACCAGGGTGGTAACGTTTGAAGAATGGTCGCTGCCCATAGTTATGCCATGGAATATGGCAAGAAATACAATATTGCGAGAAGCAAGTAATGATGCATTTCTCAATGTCGGCTGAATCAAATGAAACTCGACAGCCCAAGGCTATGCAGTTTCCTTCTGTATAATTGTACTGGTATTCGATTGTCATGTTGCAGATATTTTGTCCCATTTTTTCGAGTCCAATGATGTTGACTTGAGTAATTTTGTCGGAAACACAGAGTGCCATTACGATGGAGATAAATTTACTGGATGTAATGTTAGCAGTGTTGTCGAGTAAGCTAGTCCATGTATCAATGATACTTAGTGGAGCCGCAGCCAATGACAATCCCCCATGTACGGAGGGAAAGGCAGTGCAGCTCCAACAGTTAGAAACATTGAATGTAGAAGCATAAACATATTTGATGGCTTGGTAGGTGTTGAAAGGTGGGTGCCAAATAGCTCGCTTGGTGTGATGCGTCGATGGAAATAAAAATGGCCACATTAAAAATAACAGTACAACAAGAATGACCAGCAAAATGGCTGTCCAATATTTTTGTGGAAATGGTTGTTGAGTCTGCGTAGCATCAGGAGTTTGGAGTTTTCCAAAAGGGTAGATATTAGGCATCGTCAGGTACTGGAACAGTTCTACTTCGAGTACGAGTAGCAATGGGAGAAGAATCTGGAGTTGAAAAAGATAAACGCTGTTGGTCTTCAGATGGCACAACTTTTTTGACGTGTGAAATGTGTATCCAGGTTGGAGATCCTTGCAGTTGCACAGCAGATGACGTTGTCAGAAGAACCAGGAAGGGCTCCTTCCAGTGCGGCTGGAGTGCTGTTTTTCTAGAGAACTCAATCACCTGGTTGTAGGGCAGATGATAGGAAAGGATCTGGAAGATGTTGAGCAGCTGTTACTTGCCGATGGTGAAACTGTAGAAAGGAAACAAGAGATTTGCAGTACAAGAGAATATCATTATCAAATGCATCATATTCAGAAAGAGGGGATAGTGGTGTCATGGGCATATGCAGAGGGCGACCCATGAGAATTTCATGTGGAGAAAGACCCTTAGTAGGATGCGGTTGTTCTTGCATAGAAAGTAAGGCTAGTGGTAAGGCCTGCACCCATGTTAAGCCTGTTTCTGAAGTGACTTTAGCAAGTCTAGTTTTCAAGGTCTGATTCATTCGTTCAATAATACCTGATGCCTGTGGTCTATATGCACAATGAAATTTCAAAGTGATGCCTAACATTGTACACAATGATTCAACTAACTTAGCAGTAAAATGCGTTCCACGGTCAGAGTATATTTGACAAGGAACGCCAAAATGAGGTACCAACTCATAACACAATTTTTTTGCAACTGAAATAGCATCATTTTTAGCACATGGGTAGGCTTCTAACCACCCCGAAAAATATCAACAACAGTCAAAACATATTTAAAATGAGTACAAGGTAGGAGTTCAATAAAGTCCCACTGTAAGGCACAAAATGGTCCCATTGGTTTTGGCACTGCTTGAGCAGGAGCCACAGTGCCTTTTGAAATGTTATGCTGTAAACAAATGGAGCACATACTCAAAAAATGTTGCACAGAAGCAGAAAGTCCTGGGGCGAACCAATCCTTCTGGATTTGTTTGAATAATGCTTGTACCCCTACATGAGCTGGCAAATGATATGCTTTTATAAGAGAATTTAACATAGATATAGGGCAAATTAATCTGCCATCAGGATGCTGCCAAATTGAATCAGAGCATTTGAAACAACTTTGGGCCAGCCATGTTTTTCTTTCTGATTCTGATGCTTCACTTTGTAAAGTTTTTAAAACAGTGGTGTCAAAAGTAACTTTTTGTAAGATAGGCTGCAGAAATTGTCCCTGAACAGTATGTAAGAGAGCACCCTGTTTGGCAGCCCAGTCAGCCAAATTATTTCCCTTAGCTACTAGGGAGTCATTAGACTGGTGAGCTGCACACTTGACAACAGCAATTTTAGAAGGTAATAATAAATCCTGCAAGAGGTGATCAATATACATGTAATTTTTAATTGGTGCCCCAGAGGATGTCAAAAAAACCCTTTCCTTCCACAAGGTACCAAAATCATGAACAACACCATGGGCATAACATGAATCAGTATAAATAGTAACAGATCTGTCTTTGGCCATTTTACATGCATGCGAAAGTGCCACTAATTCCGTGGCTTGTGCGGAAGTGCCAGGTGGTAATTGTCCAGTTTGTAAAACCTCAGATGGCGAGCAGACTGACCATGCAGCCTGGAGTTCACCAAGATTATTTCGTAAACAGGATCCATCTACAAAAAGAACTAAATCAGGATTAAGCAAAGGAACATCTTGCAAACCTAACCTAGGAGAAAGAACAGTGTTAACTACAAGCACACAGTCATGTGGTTCACCCTCATCACTAGTTGGAATCAATGAAGCAGGGTTTAGTGGTGGGCAGCATGTAATTTGAACAGCGGGATTACTTAATAAACTTAACTCATATTTAGTGAGGCGAGCATTAGAAAGATACTGTGTTTTTGTTTTTAAGAGTAATGCTTGCACCGCATGAGGTACTGCTAGTATAGTGTCATGTCCTAAAGTCAATGGTGCTGCCATATTGATCAAAACAGCAGTGGCTGCCACCGCTCATAAACAGGGTGGATAGCCAGAAGCAACAGGGTCTAACTGAGTGCTGTAATATGCTATAGGTCGATAGCATTCCATGCACCCTTGCGCCAGCAGGCCCAGGGCAGTTTTATTTCTTTCACAACAGAAGAAAACAAAGGGTTTAGAATAATCTGGGAGCCCCAGGGCAGGTGGGTTTATCAGTGCCATTTTAATAGCCTGAAAGGCATTTTCATGTTTAAGGGACCAAGGCAGAGGGTCTGTGACCTCCATTTTTAGAAGCTGTAACAGAGGGGCTGAAATATCTGAAAAATTGGGCACCCACTGTCTAGAATAACCTGCTAGGCCGAGGAACCCCCTGAGTTGTCTCTGAGTTACAGGATGGGGGCAGTCTGAATGGAGGTAATTCTACTTGGAAGTATGGGCGAACCCATAGAAATTATGTGTCCCAGGTATTGTACCTTTTCTTGACAGAACTGCAGTTTAGATTTATTTACCTTAAAATCTCGTTCAGCTAAAAACTTTAAAACTAGAAGTGAGTCCCCTTTACAAGACTTAGTATCTTGTGAAGCTATAAGAATATCGTCTACATATTGGACCAATACTGAACATGGTGGTAACTGTAAATCCTGCAGTTGTCTGTGCATCTCTCTAGAGAATAGGGTTGGAGATTCTACATATCCTTGGGGTAGTCGGGTCCAAGTATACTGTTGGCCCTTATAAGTGAATGCAAACAAATACTGACTATGTGAATGTATTAGGATAGAGAAGAAAGCTGATGAGATATCTATAACCATAAAACAACGTGTTGTAAGTGGGATGCAGCTTAAAATCGTAGCTGGATTTGGTACGATTGGAAAAACAGGCAAGACAGCTTTATTGACTTCTCGCAAGTCTTGCACAAATCTGTAAGCTTGTTTACCAGGTTTTCTTACTGGTAGAATTGAAGTATTACATGGACTTGTTGTAGATACTATAATTCCTTGTTGTACCAAGGCAGAAATGATGGGGGCAATACCAGATGTGGCCTCTACTGTCAAAGGCTACTGTGGTAACCGAGGTAACTTTGCTCCAGGTTTTAAGGTTATTTTTACAGGAGTGGCTGAAATCAGAAACCCAACATCATTATCATGAGTGGTCCATAGATGAGAGGGTAATGAATTTAAATGCTTATTTTTATCGAGGTCAGACTGCATACATATTGTTTGCAGAGTGACATTTTCATCTAAAGTAGCCAAAATACTATCTTGTTTATCTGAAGGTACTTGTAAATATACTTCTTCAGCTGTGCAGAAGATGGTTGCTCCCATCTTACAGAGCAAATCTCTTCCCAATAAGTTTAAAGGTGCTGAGGGTCCTACTAAAAAATGCATGATTGTCTTGTAAAGGTCCCAAAGTTACTGGGACTGGGACGGTTTCAGAATATTCAATAGGAATCCCAGAGACACCTACCCCTCTAGTTATGTTATTGGAGAGGGGGACATTTATTGCTGCTTCGCCAGCTAACATAGGTTTGGTTGCTCCAGTGTCAATTAAAAATAGGTACGGTTTATTTTTGACAAGTAACATAACATGTGGTCCATCTTGATCAACAGGGATGAAAGGGCACAACTGCTGTTGTCTTTGTTCAGGGAACCTTCATTGTGATGGCTGCCGATTGGATGGGGTCCAATTAAAATTTCACTGAGGTGACGAATCAGTGGGTGGGGCAAGTTGCTCAGCCAAATACGGACATTCATTTCTTCAATGGCCTACTAGGCCACAATTGAAACACTCCGTCTGATTATTATAGCTTTGGGATGGGGCTGATCGTGTTTCCTGACAGTTTTGTCTATTTTGGTTTCCTGCTGCTTGGTGTCCACCTCTCCCTCTTCCCCGTCCTTGTCCTCCCCGTCCACGCTGCCCAAAGGCAATACACATCTGAATCTGCACTTTAACCAATTTTTCCTGTAAGTCCTTTTTTTCCTGTGCTAAGTGGTCAGAGAGGTATTGCACTTGTGTGACTAATTCATGCAATCCAAGACTAGGCCAATTTAAACATACTTCCTTTAGCTTATCCCGTACTTGTGGGCGTAACCCATCTACAAAGGCAGCCGACAATTCACTCTGTGCCGGCCCTTCAGTGGGTTCTGGGTAACAAGAGTAAGCCTTAAAGGCTTCAGTGAGATGATTTAAATACTCATCCACAGGTTTGTCTTCTTTTTGAAGAACTGACTTGATTTTGGACCACTTGGGTGTGGGTGGAACTATTACTGTAATAGCATCTACTATACGCTGTCTGACTACTTCAAACCCATTATCTCCTTGTGCATCATGTTTTGGAATCAGAGTAGGGACATTAGCATGGTCCCAAATTCGTTTTATCAGATCAGCTGGTATGGCATACTGGAGAACTGCACTGACTTCTTCTATTGTAGGATTTTGTAAACAAATATGTCCCACCAACACATGCTGGAACTTAGCTGGATTAGTACGGATAGGCGGTAGTGATTTGGTAATGGCTTGAAAATCAACTGCTAACCACGCTCTAGGTACTACAACAGTCGGTGGTTCCTGTGCACTTCTAGCATGGGCTGGGTTAGGTATCTCCCTCAAAGGTAACAATCTGTCATCATCTGATGACTCCAATTCTGAATCTGGATTAAATTTATCTGGCACAAAATATCCATCCCCACTGTCAATTATAGCGGGGAACAGGCCAAAATGCCTTCATTGGTGTAAATGTCGCTTGCCTTTTCCTTTATAATAGGGTTTAGATTTAAAGTACATTACAGCTTTTGCTTCTTTATGAGTCTTACTATGAGTTCTTGGACCCTTTTTTCTATTGCTCGTTTCTGGATCAGACTCACTAGACTGTTTGTCCGCAGCTTGTTCTCTCTCTCTAAGGGTGGAATCTGGCTGCTGTGTTTCGGCTCCTTGTTGAGCGAGGGGGGGGGGCTGATACTGTGGGGGTGCAATTGGTGGTGCAGTCAGTGGTGGGGGGAGCCAGGCATTATCATCTTCTGACGATTCAGTTATTTGCAATTTAGCTAGTTCCTTTACAGGACAAAGCCCCTTAAAGGGTGGGTCCTTTAAGCATTTATCATTTACTACATCTAAATTACTAGCAGTATGTTGTAATTCCCTCAACTGCTCTTTTAATTTCTGCTGATTATCTTTTAGACTACTAATAACTGAATCCTTTTCTCTTTCTTTTGCCTCTGTCATCCAGTCATTGAATGCTGCCCAGCACAACCCTGGTATTCTTCTCCCTTTTTCCCTTAACTTTCCTTGGAGATTAAGCAAAATATTTTTATTAAAACTACCATTTTCTGGAAAGGCAAATTTGCCATCACCCTTAGTGAGGGCGACCCACTGACTTATAAACATACAACTGTATACATATAACCAGCTGGTGTACCTCTTTCTGGCTCTTCTATGGTTCCCACACTCGCTCCCATTTTCACACAATAAGCTATACTGCATTTTACAGATTTAGCTGTGACATTTTGTAAACATTGTTTTCCCCACTCTTGTATCTCCTTTCACTCTTATGTTGCCAGTTTTTCATTTTAACCCACTCTCATACTGCACAATCAATAGCAGAAAAGAAATGCATGCCACTTACCTCAAAACAACTGAATGAGAGGAATTATTAAATTTCTATAAAATTATCAATATCAAATTTTAAAGCAGGCAAGTACAGGAAATGAAAGAAACACTGCCAGAACAGAAAATTATGTCATGGGCTCTTTCACTAGCAGTATTTTGTTCAATCCCCAACTGCCGCAGATGTTGTCAATTCAGATGCGAGTAAACGGCACCAATTGTTGCATTTAACATTTTACCTTAAATGAAGACAAGACAATTCTTCCTCTCTTTCAGTGGTGTTTATTACACACATGTGGGAGCCTCATGGAAAGTACCAGGGAGACTCCTCGAACAAAGGAATGCATAAGCTTATATGCTGGTAATACTGCTGACAGTACAAAAATATAAACTAGACCAATTAAATTAGTACAAAAGACAATTAACCAATCAGTGGTTTACCCATAGGCTTAAAGCAGTTCACATTACTACATCTCTAGGTAGAGAAAGAAAATCGGATACACTTCCATATAAGGCACATTTCCTGCTTTCAAGTGTTTTTCAGTACTTTTCCACTATTCACAGTTTACTCAGAGTTTGCAGTACAAAGTCCATCTTAATGCATGCATATTGTCACCTACTCAATTTCCTTAAGCACATACTTTGGCCATTCATATTCTACACTCTTGAAGAGTATTAGTGAGGGGCTCTGCCTGATGTAATTTGGAATTTTATTCTAAAGCATGGGGAGTCTCTGTGACAGGAATCTATCCCTCCATCATGTTCTATTTATTGTTGTGGTGAGGTTTAGCTCACTAGAGTGTGTGGCTCACAGTGACTTGGATTTCTTTAGGTGGAGCATGTCCATCAGTTCTGAGTTGGACATGGCTTTGTAAGTCAGGCAGAGATCACCTCTGAGTAAGCGATATGCCACTGAGTAAAGCCAGAGTTTTTTCAGCCGGGCTGCATAAGACATATGTTTGAGACCAGTAATCCTCTTGGTGAGGTACTTTTGTGGTCTTTCCAGCTGTTGGAAGTGTCTTTTGAGGTACATCCCAAATGGGGCATTGTACTCTATGATGGATCTAATGAGTGACAAGTAGAGGGGTGCTATAACCTCTTTATTTCTAGATGTGAACCCTTTAGTAATTAGATGGGCCACATAGAAGGATTTCCTAACTACTTTGGCAATATGATTGTCAAAGGAGAGATTACTATCTACCTGAGTCCCCAGATCTCTTATTATCTCTTCTGTATTAAGGGGTCTGCCACCTATGTGGTAATTTGTGGGTGTTTTGTTTTTCCCAAACAGGATGACTATGCATTTTTAGGCATTTAGCTTGAGGCCATGACTTTGACACCAGGTGTCCATCTCAGTAAGGCCCTTTTGGAGGATGTCCGTGTCAGCCGGAGAGTCAATTATGGCTTCCAGTTTGCAGTCATCAGCAAACTTGGTTAGCCATAGTCCTCCTGTGTTTGCCTGTACTTCTGAGAAGTATATGCTGAACAGTAGGGGTCCCAGGACTGAGCCTTGTGGGACACCACTTGTGACTGGTTTAGAGTCGGACCTGGAGCCCGCTATTCTTACAGTGTGAGTTCTATCTGTAAGCCCGTTGGCAACCCATCTCGTGACGCAGGGGTTTATGTTCAGGCTGGTGAGTTTTTCTGTAATACCCGAGTGGGGAATGGTGTTGAAAGCCTTGGTGAGGTCAAGGTAGGCTGTGGGAACCACCTTTCCCTCATCTATGGCCTTTGTGACTGTCTGGAAGAAGTCAACCAGGTTTAGTAGGCATGATCTGCCCTTAACAAAGCCGAACTGGGTTGGGTCAAATGTTTGGAGGTTCCCAATGTCTTTGTTAATGAGTTCTATGATGATGCGCTCCACAGTCTTGCAGACCAGGCTAGTCAGACTTATGGGGTGATAGTTACCAGGGTCAGTTGTGGCCCCTCCTTTGTGGAGAGGAATAACCGTTGCTGTGCACCAATCTATGGGCACGTAGCCTGTGGAGAGGCTGAAGTTGAACAGTGTGTTTAGGTGTGGGGTTAGTTCATTCTGTAGTTCATGCAAGATGCAGACTGGGACACCATGTGGTCCCATTGACGCTGTGCTTTTGGCTTTTGAAAGGGCTGTTTTCACCTGTGCGTCTGTGATTTTTGGGACACTACACTTTTCCGGTATTGTTGTGGGCCCTTTTGGAGGTGAGAGGGGGTTGAAGTTTGCACTGAATCTATCTGCCAGGATGTTGGCAATATCAGCAGGTTCAGTATATTTTGTGCTATTTTGCACTAGTTCAGTGCATATCTGTGAGTTGCCACTTAGATTCTTAACATAGCTAAAGAAGGCTTTGTGGTTATCTTTTGAATCCTTGGCTATTTTTCTTTCGAAGTTAGCCTTGGATGATTTCATGAGGGACCTCAGTTTCTTACTGATATTGATCAGGGATGTCTTTCCTTCTTGGGATTTGCTTTTTTTCTGAACTAGTTTCCTCCTTCTATTGTATAGCTTGTTTATTGAAGGGGTCCACCAAACTGGTTTCCTTCTGTTAGAGGAGTGAGTCTTGGTTTTGCTAGAGATGACATGATCCATGCATTCTTATAGGTGCTCATAGAGTGCATTTGTAAAGGTTTCTGCATCTTGGGCAGCATTATCCTTTAGTGTGGGGGCTGTGAAACTTACCACCTCTGTCTTAAGTAAGGTGAAGTTTGCTTTAGAAAAGTTTTTTACTGTAGTTTCCTTAGTTGGGGGTGGTGGTGGGGTGTGGACATCCAGAGTGATTAGTTTATGGTCTGATCTAACCAGTGACGGGTTGACCTCCGGTGGAGAACACCTGTCGCCAATGTTGGTGATGACCAGGTCCAATATGTTTTCACCTCTGGGATGGGAGTTTACCAGCTGATCCAGGGCATTTGAGTCGATGAATTCCAGGAAGCGCTGGGCCTGGGAATTTTCCCAGTGAATGGTAGGGTAATTGAAATCGCCCAGTATCAGGGTGTTTGGTAGGACCGTCACACTTTCCAGTGTCTCCAGAAAGGTGGAGTGGTGGTCCTGGGTCATGATCTGTAGCAGGCCACAATTTGCATTGCAGATTTTCCCGATGTTAGTTGCACATGGATGATCTCAGAGGTATCATGCTGCGCCACTAACCTGGAGGTGTAGGTATCCTTGATGAATATGGATACACCCCCCTCCTTTTGTGTTTCGGTCCGTGTTGTGTGGCCGAAATGTGTGTATGAGTTGTAGCCCGGTAGTGCTGGGGTGCTCTCTGGAGCCTTGAACCAGGTTTCAGTTACTCCATAGATGTCGATGTTCTCCATACTGAGGAGTACTTCAAGCGCATGCATTTTGAGATTTAAACTCCTGGCGTTGAGTAGCATAACCCTCAGTTTTTTGTTAATTGTGCTGTTTACGGAGGTAGGTTTGATTTTTGAGCCTTGCCTAAAAAAGGCACTATGGAGGCAGCAAGAGCCTTAGCCAGTATTCAAAAGCCTAGGGGTAACAGGTGCAAGCCATCTCTTGCGAAGCAACAAAGCTTGTCGAGCATGTCATCTCAGGCTGACAGACACTGGATCCCCTTTGAATTACACCAGAAGGTTAGCCAATTGTTGAAACTGATCATTTTTTCTTTATACTGGGGTAGCATTCTTGGTGAGGGCAGGATGCTACACAGGGTCAGGGTCATACCAGCCTGGGTTACATGATCAGAGAGCTCTTCCATGCCTCTTTTCATGTAGTCCAGGGAGGTATGTCTCAGGTCATTCACACCTACATGAACAATGACAGAGTCATATTTGTACTGGAGTGACCTGAGTGCTTGTGTTATGTGGTGGATTCTGGCTCCTGACAGGCAGCTAACAGTAACCTTCTTCTTGTCCAGCCTAGTGAGTGGGACGTCAGTGTCTGACTATAGAGTCACCTATTACTAGTGTGTTAGGTATGTTATTTTGCCTTAAGGGCTGTGATTGTGCGGCACACTGGTTTTGTGTTTTATGTGTTGTCTTGTTTGTGACGGGAAGTGCAAGTTGTTTGGATGTCTGCTTTGGAGGTCTCGGATGCTTTTGCAAGTTTTTATTTAGAGCCTCCGAGTATGATTTTGTGTATTTATGTGTATTTTTTGCCAGTGCTGTTTTAGTAGGTCTGTGTGTGGCTGGAGTTGTGGTACAAGTGTTAATCTTCTCCTCTTGACTGTCTGTTCCAATCTTGGGTGGAGACAGCTTAGCTTCCAGTTTGGCTGTATAATTGCATCTCTCGCATATGTTACTGTTTTGTGGTAGGAGGAGAGGGTTGTCTTTGTACATGAGGCAGTTGTAACATTGCCTCAGGATACCCAGATTCACCAGCTGGACTGGAGAGTGCACCTGAAGTTGCCCTTTGGTCATGCCTGAATAGTAGGGTGAGCTGCTTAATCACTTGGTTGGTGAGGGGTGAATAAAGAGCCTTGCCCTGTTGGGCAATCAGTGTCAGGGTATATTAATGATTGCTATTAGGTCTGAGCAAGTGCTGGGCTGTAAGATGCTTTTTGAGTGCTTAGGTTGAGAGTTAGACTAGTTTCAAGGGAAAAACTGAAGAGGAGACTTAGTGGTGCCTGGAATAATGTATCTGCAGCTAACTGGCACTGCCCAGTGCACAAAACTGTGCAAACAAGGTTTTTATAGTAGGGAAATGAAAGAGATAGAAATTAGCCCCAAATGGCCAATAAACTGCTAACTTCTGGGCTGGAACCACTCCTCCAGGGACAGATAGGTTGCTCAAAGCTCCCCTCTCTCACAGGTGAACAGAGAAACTTCCTTCTATCCAAGTAAGGTATGGGCAACTCAGAAACTAGTATCACAGCCCTGAATTCAGCACTGGCCTGAAAAATGGACTATACTAGCTTAGAAAGGCAGTAAACAAGGATTTTTTTTTGAAAAGATAAGGCAAAAACAGTAAAAAAATACACTTAAAACAGCTTTAAATGACTACAAACAATTAGAAAAGGCTATCACACTTTAGTGTGTAGCCTACAACATACAACAGTTAAACAAATTATTTAAACAAAAAACAACTTTTTAAAAGTGCAGGCAGTCAAATAAGTACAATATGTGAAAAAAACAAGCTTTTAAATCACAATAAACACTGGCAAATCTGCATTTAGGCGGAAAACAGTTAAGCACAGCAAGAAAGTACAAAAAACTGATACTTAATCCCTCCAAAGTCTCTCTCCTAAGCTAGAAGACTTGCATCAGTTTAAGGGTTTCTAGTGCTACCAGTAGGTTAGTTACAGGAAAGATGGGAAACAAGCACAGATGTGGTCTTTTAAACCAGAAAGTTGAAAGAGATGGACAAACTGTCCAAATGGTCAATAAACTACAATTTCTGGGCCAAGAACCTCTCCTATCTTGGTAGACAGGCTACCTAGTGCTTACCACTCCCACTGATAAGCTAGAAGGCTTTCCTCCAACACAGAAAGGCTTGCGGGGCTCAGAAGCTTACGAACAGTTCTGGATACAGCAACTTTGTATCTGGACTAGGCTAGTTAAAGAAAAGGTAGGAAACAAGCGCAAGTGTGTGTGTGTGTGTATGTGTGCCTCTTTTGGCTTTTCCCGGTTAGGGGTCGCCACAGCGGAACTCCGATCCGCTAATGATTGGCAGTTGATTTTTACATACCAGCTTGCCAGGCCTGATGCACAACCTTCAACGAAGGTACACCCATTCACGCATGTCTCCACGCAGAAGACGCTCTAGCTGAGAATTGAACCAGACAGAACACTGAAAGAGATGGAAAAAAACTGCCCAAATGACCAATAGCTACAATTTCTGGGCCAGGAACCACTCCTCTTGTGGCAGATAAGCTACCTAATGCTTACCACTCCCACTGATAAGCTAGAAGGCTTCCCTCCAACACAGAAAGGCTTGGGGGGCTCAGAAGCTTACAAAGAGTCCTGGAATACAGCATATCTGTACCTGGACTAGACTAGTTACAGGAAAGGTGGGAAACAAGTACAAATGTAGGCTTTTAAGTCAGCAAGTTGAAAGAGATGGAAAACTGCCCAAACGGCCAAATAAACTACAAATTTTGGGTCAAAACTCACTCTTCCCATGGAGGATAGGCTACTTAGTGCTTACCACTCCCACTGATAAGCCAGAAGGCTTTCCTCCAACACAGAAAGGCTTGAGGGTGCAGAAGCTTACTAACAATCCTAAATACAGCAACTCTGTAACCAGACTAGGCTAGATGTAGGAAAGGCGGGAAACAGGCACAAGTGTGGCTTTCAAACCAGAAAGTTGAAAGAGATGGAAAAAACTGCTCAAACAGCCAATAGCTACAATTTCTGGGCCAGGGACCCCATCCTCTTGTGGTAGATAGGCTACCTGATGCTTACCACTCCCACTGATAAGCTAGAAGGCTTCTCTCCAACACAGAAGGGATTGGGAGGCTCAGAAGCTTACCAACAGTCCTGGATACAGCATATCTGTACCTGGATTAAACTAGTTATAGGAAAGGCGGGGACCAAATGCAAAACAGGCTTTTAACCAGAAAGTAGAAAGAGATGAAAAAACTACCCAAACAGCCAATGAACTACAATTTCAGGGCCAAAACCCACTCTTCCCATGGTAGATAGGCTACCTAGTGCTTACCACTCTGACTGATAAGCTAGAAGGCTTCCTCCAACACAGAAAGTCTTGGGGGGTTCAGAAGCTTACCAACAGTCCTGGATACAGCAAGTCTGTACCTGCACTTGACTAGTTAAAGGAAAGGTAGGAAACAAGCTTAGAATTTTTTTTGTTACAGAAAAGCAGCTAAAGCAGCAGTAAATACAATTCAAACTATAGTGCAGGCCAGCACACCCAAGCGTGTAGCAACACTACAGCAAATACAGTTCAAATAAATATAATTAAATTAATAAATGACTAAAAAACAAGTGCAGAAGGCAGTAAATTAGAAGGCTACTAACAAGCAGTAATAAGTGCAGAGTAAGAGCGACTGAACAGATAGCACGCAGAAGAGCAACTAAGACAGTTACAGTAAGAGCAGATGAATAATATATATATATATATATATATATATATATATATATATATATATATATATATATTTTTTTTTTTGAGGGAAGGAACAGAGCAGGATTAAGAGGCTACAGGGGTTGTCCTTCACAAATGCTCACTTTGTACACAGTAGTCACAAACAATGTTCAGTGCCTCACCAAAGTTCAGTCAGATGAAGTGAAATCGAAAATCCAAAAGTCACAAAAGACTGAACACTGCTGGAGTCAAACACCTTCTGTTTATTTAAAACACCAAACACATAAAAGATGAGCGCTTTCGGGCCTCTGCCCTTCATCAGATAAAGCTTCTCACATAGTCCAAACAATTTAAAATACATGTTAACCAATGAAATTCAGTTAAAAATCAATGAAAAACCCACCTATTTTTAAGGGCGGGTTTCATAGGAATGACTTCATTGAGCCCAGGACTCCTATGTGCCATAAGTTCAACAATCCATTTTGATTCAGCTAGTTCAGTCAGCTGTTTAATGTCACCCAATCTTTTACTCAATCTCACATTCACTATCACTCTGAATTTAAAACCATGTAAAGGATGGGCTTCCAGGTGTCTAAATAGTGCATTGTGCGTATCCCCATTCCTAATAGAAGAGAGGTGCTGTAGGATCCTGACCTTAAACATACAGTTAGTCTTGCCTACATAAAAACTGGTGCAGGAATGACACTCTGCCAAATAAACCACATTAGTGGTTCTGCAGGTGGCTCTCCCTTTCAGATTGAATGTCCTTCCTGTGACCGGATGTATAAAGACACTACTTTTGTCTATATGGTTGCAGGCTTTGCAGGACCCACAAGGGAAAGTACCCTGTTTGTTTGTGGGTAAACCAGCATTATTGGTCAATCTGGTATCATTGCACAACAGTTCCTTCAAATTTCTATTCCTTTTATAACTAAAACTAGGTTTATCACCAATTATGTTTTTCAAACTCATATCACTAGTCAAGATGTTCCAATTCCCTTGGATGAGTTTACATATATCACCAACATTGCTGCCATAAGTCAACATTAGCCTAAAATCTTTATTAACCATTCTTTTGTATCCACCATCTGTGTGGGTCAATGTGTTCCCTAGCCATGGTTTATACCTATCCTTCCTGTACCTTTTGCTAACATCCCGCACAATTCACTATTTAGACACCTGGAAGCCCATCCTTTACATGGTTTTAAATTCAGAGTGATAGTGAATGTGAGATTGAGTAAAAGAGGGGGTGACATTAAACAGCTGACTGAACTAGCTGAATCAAAATGGATTGTTGAACTTAGGAGTTGAACATAGGAGTCCTGGGCTCAATGAAGTCATTCCTATGAAACCTGCCCTTAAAAATAGGCGGGTTTTTCATTGATTTTTAACTGAATTTCATTGGTTAACATGTATTTTAAATTGTTTGGACTATGTGAGAAGCTTTATCTGATGAAGGGCAGAGGCCCGAAAGCGCTCATCTTTTATGTGTTTGGTGTTTTAAATGAACAGAAGGTGTTTGACTCCAGCAGTGTTCAGTCTTTTGTGACTTTTGGATTTTGTACACAGTAGGAGTGCCTGAAATCAGAATATGATCTCACTGTACTCAGTTGAGTGAGCAAATGAGATGGGCCTAGAAGGAGTATCCAAATACAAATCTACAAGAGAGGCGGGTAATTTCAAAGACATCAACATTAATACCAAAGCAAGAACAGGGAGGGTGAGTGGGGAGATAACTGTAGAGAGACAGCCACAACTTCAGTTGAGTTAATATTCAGTGAAAAACACAAATAAATAAATTAAATGCAATACTATATGCAAAAGAGCAGATAAAAGTGTATTTAAATTCACTTATACATCCAGCTGATTTCAGGTAGATGTTAGCCGGCCAAAGCTCTGATATTAAGCAGAGATAACTCAAAATGTACCACTTCTATAAGGCAAGACAGGATGTTAGTGATAAGCTGAAACTATCCCCCACTGCTATTAATGGCTACACAGAAATTCTAAAAAGTACTCTGTGGAGAGGCAGCCAAAACTTCAGTTGAGTTAATATTCAGTGAAAAACACAAATAAATAAAGTAAATGCAATACTATATGCAAAAGAGCAGATAAAAGTGCACTTAAATTCACTTATACGTCCAGCTGATTTCAGGTAGATGTTAGTCGGCCAAAGCTCTCATATTAAGCAGAGATAACTCAAAATGTGCCACTTACATAAGGCACAAGTATGGCTTTCAAACCAGAATGATGAGTGATGAGCTGAAACTACCCCCCACTGCTATCAATGGCTACACAGAAATTCTAAAAAGTACTCTGTAGAGAGATAGCCACAACTTCAGTTGAGTTAACATTCAGTTAAACACAGAAATAAATAAATTAAATACAATACTATGTGCAAAAGAGCAGATAAAAGTGCACTGAAAATCACTTATATATCCAGCTGATTTCAGGTAAATGTTAGCCGGCCAAAGCTCTGATATTAAGCAGAGATAACTCAAAATGTACCACTTATATAAGGTAAGACAGGATGTTAATGATGAGCTGAAACTACCCCCCACTGCTATCAATGGTTACACAGAAATTCTAAAAAGTACTCTGTAGAGATAGCCACAACTTCAGTTGAGTTAACATTCAGTTAAACACAGAAATAAATAAATTAAATACAATACTATGTGCAAAAGAGCAGATAAAAGTGCACTGAAAATCACTTATACATCCAGCTGATTTCAGGTAGATGTTAGCCGGCCAAAGCTCTGATATTAAGCAGAGATAACTCAAAATGTACCACTTATATAAGGTAAGACAGGATGTTAATGATGAGCTGAAACTACCCCCCACTGCTATCAATGGCTGCACAGAAATTCCAAAAAGTACTCTGTAGAGAGATAGCCACAACTTCAATTGAGTTAATATTCAGTGAAAAATAAAAATAAATAAATTACATACAACACTATATGCAAAATAGCAGATAAAAGTGTACTTAAAATTCATTTATACATCCAGCTGATTTCAGGTAGATGTTAGCCAGCCAAAGCTCTGATATTAAGCAGAGATAACTTAAAATGTACCACTTATATAAGGCAAGACAGGATGTTAGTGATGAGCTGAATCTACCCCCCACTGCTATCAATGGCTACACAGAAATTCTAAAAAGTACTCTGCAGAGAGACAGCAACAACTTCAGTTGAATTAATAGTTAGTGAAAAACACAAATAAATAAAGTAAATACAATGCTATACGCAAACGAGCAGATAAAAGTGTACTTAAATTCACGTATACGTCCAGCTGATTTCAGGTAGATGTTAGCCAGCCAAAGATCTGATATTAAGCAGAGCTAACTCAAAATGTACCACTTATATAAGACAAGAAAGGATGTAAGTGATGAGCTGAAACTACCCCCCGCTGCTATCAAGGGCCACACAGAAATTCTAAAAAGTACTCTGTAGAGAGAGACACAAATTCAGTTGAGTTAATATTCAGTGAAAAACACAAATAAATAAATGAAATACAATACTATATGCAAAAGAGCAGATAAAAGTGTACTTAAAATCACTTATACATCCAGCTGATTTCAGGTAGGTGTTAGCCGGCCAAAGCTCTGATATTAAGCAGAGATAACTCAAAATGTACCACTTATATAAGGTAAGGCGGGATGTTAGTGATGAGCTGAAACTACCCCCCACTGCTATCAATGGCTACACAGAAATTCTAAAATGTACTCTGTAGAGAGACAGCCACAATTTCAGTTGAGTTAATATTCAGTGAAAAACACAAATAAATAAATTAAATACAATACTATATGCAAAAGGGCAGATAGAAGTGTACTCAGATTCACTTAATACGTCCAGCTGATTTCAGTTAGATGTTAGCCAGTCAAAGCTCTGATATTAAGCAGAGATAACACAAAATGTACCACTTATATAAGGCAAGACTGGATGTTAGTGATGAGCTGAAACTACCCCACTGCTATCAATGGCAACACAAACATTCTAAAAAGTACTCTGTAGGGAGACAGCCACAACTTCAGTTGATTTAATATTAAGTGAAAAATACAAATAAATAAATTAAATACAATACTATATGCAAAAGTGCAGATAAAAGTGTACTTAAATTCACTTATACGTTCGGCTGATTTGAGGTAGATGTTAGCCGGCCAAAGCTCTGATATTAAGCAGAGATAACTTAAAATTTACACTTATATAAGGCAAGACAGGATGTTAGTGATGAGTTGAAACTACCCCCCACTGCTATCAATGGCTACACAGAAATTCTAAAAAGTACTCTGTAGAGATACAGCGACAACTTCAGTTGAGTTAATAATCAGTGAAAAACATAAATAAATAAATTAAATACAATACTATATGCAAAAGAGCAGATAAAAGTGTACTTAAATTCACTTATACTCAAAAACCAACCCGATTTACAGGTTCAAATGT
>NC_056729.1:348618807-348630536 GCF_019279795.1 Protopterus annectens | reverse complement strand
CTTCGATATTTTTTGATATGCAGGGGAACTTTTCCTGGGCTCCATTAGCCTTGAATGCATTTGCCCGCCATGTGAGGCCCCCATGCATAGTCTGATGCATCTGCTGTCAGAGTTTGGGCGGCAAGGGGTTGAGTGAAAGGGAGTCCCTTGTTGTGGTTGCATGCTTCTGCCCACCAAAGGAACTCTGCCCTTAGGCAAGGAATGATGAGAATCACTGTTTCCAGGTCCGGAGAATGTTGACACCAGAGACTTTTTAAGTACCACTGAAGTTTCCTCATATGCAATCTTGCATATGGAATTAGTAGAATGCATGAGGCCATGAACCCTAGGGATTGCAGTATTTTTCTTGCAGATAGCTGGGTTTTGGTGGACATTAGTTTGAAGTAGTTTGTCAAATAAGCCTGTTTTTCTGTAGTGAGGAATGCCATCTGGGAAGTTGTGTTCAAGCTTGCTCGCAGGAATACAATCTTTTGGCTGGGCACCAGTTGTGATTTCTTTTTGTTGATGGTTTAACCCAGAGAAGTTAGGAGTCTCTTTACAAATGCCAGGTGCTGAAGCAGCAATTCCTGACTGTCCGCCTGAATCAGCCAATCGTCCAAGTATGGGTAAATTTGAATATTTCTCTGCCTGCACTATGCAATGGCTAGAGCCAGGCACTTTGTGAACACCCTGGGCATTGTAGATAAGCCAAAGGGAAGTGCATAAAACTGATAGTGCATACAGCCTGCCCTGAAACTTCGATATTTCCTGCAAGATTCCCTTATGGGGATGTGCAGATAAGCTTCTTTTAAGTCTAGAGTGACTAGCCAGGCATCCTTGGCTAGCATAGCTAGAAGCTGTTGCAGTGTAAGCATTTTGAATTTTGGGACCACCAGGAAGCTGTTGAGAATTGACAGATCCAGGATAGGGCGCCAAGAGCTCTCTTTTCTGGGCACCAGGAATAGTCTGGAGTAGAAACCCTGTCCCCTTTGGTCTGTTGGAACAGGTTGAATAGCCCTGATACTGAGAAGACAAAGTACTTGCTTTTGAGCCTCTGCCCACTGGTTTGGAGGAAGGTCTGGCATCCAGCTTGGGATTGGCAGTGAGTGGAAGTAGAATCTGCATCCCTGGGATACAATGTTTAGGACCCATCGGTCTTGTGTAATGGACATCCAGTTTTCTGCATGCAGGGCGAGTTTTACTCCTAGTAGTACAAGTACTTGGGCATGGCTGGGAAGGATGATAGGCAAGTCAGTGTGAACTTTTTCCATAAGGGGGTGGCTTACCACTCCCTGTTTTTGAGGTGGTAACACTCCATTTGTTTAGATCTCTGCATACCCTGAGACTGTAGTCTTGGTGGTCTGTTGCCCCTGGGTTTGGACTGAGAAGGCTTGGACTGAGAAGGCCTAGGAGGGACTGGAAAGGACCAGTTTTTAGAAGACCAATGACTACTGAATCTAGGTGGCTGGACCTGTAAGAAATCTTTAACAGTTTGCATAGATTTAGCTTTTTCCTCCATCTTTTTAAGAACTTCTTCTGCTTTTCTGGTTTTCTATGCATAGTGTGAACTCTGGGCCTGAGAAACTCGGTAGTTTTAGTGAAAAACGAAGTTGTTGGTTTAATACTAACATCGGAAGGTTGGAAAACACCCTCAGAAGCTGGTGCCTGCACAGTGGCTCCGGACCCATCCAAGGTAAAGACATCCACAGGTTCCATAGTCGAAGAAGCATCTCACGGCATACCGGACTCTGAATGGGTCTCAGCAGAGGCCTGCGAATCTGTAGAAGCGAGTATCAAGGGCTGCGAAGGTGCCTCACTGAGTACCGGTGGACTGGCGACTAGCTTAACGGAAGCGTCATCGGCAGTTTTGGACCTATGCGGTCTGTCTCTGTCTTTATCCTTACTTTTTTTTGGGAGATCGGTAGTTGGATGGCTGAATCCATTTCTGAATACGGAGAACAAGAGCAAAAGAATTTAGCAACAAAGATAGCCCAATGACGAATAGTTCTGGCGTTAAACAAGGCACAAAACTGACAGCAAGGAACGTCATGATCTGGCCTAAACAGTCGACAAAGTAAGAATGAAAATCTCTGTGAGGTATTTGCTTTCCACAGGCAAGACAATTATTAACTTTTTAGAGCAAGAAAAGGATCCCCGACGGGGTACTTAGCTTTAGAAGACGTTAGGTTTGAAACTCAAACAATGAAAATTTCAGGTAGTGGCTGACCAGCACTTGCGAACTGCTTCTGCTTCCGGCTCCCGCACGGCAAGAAAAGCTGATGTAATGGCATCGGCTGCATGTTTTATAACCCTGACGACCTGACGTCATGGAAGAGGCGACAACATCCGATGCAGAAATTCAAGACTCTGGTATTCGAGCCGACCAAAGTGTGATGACTGCAACAGTGAAACACAAAGAACAACAGGAGGGGCAGCCGCAGGGGAAGCAAGCATAGAACGCCTAAGGGCCATGAAGGCATTGAATAAGCTTTGAGAGAAAGCCTGCCAATCAGGCAAACTTTCTGGAGGAGAAACATGTTTTGTCTTTTGTTTCCTTTTTAAGGAAGAGGTAGGCCTGCAGGGTGTACGGCCTAGGTTCAGGCTTTTCTAAAGCAGTGGAAGGACCAGTCTGGATGTCCGTTGCGAGCAGAGGTTGCCCCTCGTCAGCACCAGACATCTGCAAAACCTCCATGGAAGTGCTTTCAGCCATAGGTTCTGCGGCCTCCCAAACGGTACCCGCTATACCTAACTTGGCTGTTTCTGTACCCGCTATACCTAACTTGGCTGTTTCTGTACATTCCTCCAGGCGAACATCAACCACAGGGGGAATGTCGGGTGAAGGAGGGGCAGCAGTAAGTTCAGGCCTGGAAACTTTGGCCACCTTTTTTGGTGGTTCGATTATCTGACTGGTGGCCCTTCCATCACCAGAGCCAGACGTTTAAGATGCTGGTTTTCTAAGTAGGTGTTTAAGGCATACAAATGGCTGCAAAGAGTCTTAGGAACAAAGGCCTGATAATTGCGTAGGTTTTATGGGCATGGTTGGACCGTAGACAGAAAAGGCAGAGGTCATTGGCGTTCTGATGGGGGATCCGACGTCCGCACCTACACTTTCCTTTCCTGGAAGACATGAACCTAAGCTGGCATGCAGTGACCAAAAACAGAAGAAGAAAACAGCCCCAATGGGGTACTTGAAGATCCGACGGCAGGAAGAGCAGACGTTCGACTGGTGGCAGAGAGAGAAGTTCTGGGGAAAGGTACATGCAGACGTGACTTTTATGGCCCATGCACCCTACAGCCAAAGTTAAACATTGCACATAACTTGTAGTCACCAAAGCTTTTGGATAGTGGCCGGATGTTCGGGTCGCTAAGTAGAGGACATCACAAAGGTTATTGATACTGCAACATGGGAATACAAGGATATATTTATATTCCACCTAAAACTGCAATAATGGAGCTAAAGAAAATTCTGGGAGAAATAATCGACTTTCGGTAAGGAACATTAGTTATAGGTGGGGACTGGAATTTGATTTGCAGCAGTGAAGATGTGTCTGGGGGGCTCACAAGGGAAAATACAACAAAGGAGGGTAGACCTCTGAAGAAATTTCTGAAAATATTTGGCATGGAAGATGTGCCTTCAGTACCAGCAGTTCGGAGTGAATTTACATATTCCCCCAAAATACAAAAACTGGGATAGGCTATTCAGAATGCATATTTTACAGGAACATGTGCATTTAATTGAAAGCCGTGATATGCACCCAATAACTATTTCAGATCATGGGCCAACAATAACTAAAAAAAAAAAGCACAGGGCAATGAAATAAAAATTAGACACTAGTGCTTTCTCACTATCTGTTAAAAAGACAGGAATTTAAGGAATAGCTAGTGAAATTATTCAGGAGCTATTAGAGAAAATAGAAATTTCTTCTGAAAATTTAGCTAGGGAGTTTGAAAAAATTACACTGGAGTTTAAAACGAGGGTGGAAATAAAAGAAAGGGAGATATGGTTATGAAGTAACAAGAATTATTTACAGGGGCTGACAAATGTTAAAATATTGCAGAATATGAGTATTCTCACAAAACAAGAGAAGGTGCAACTGCAGAATGCTAAACAGAAAATAAGGGATTACCCTTGATAAAATGCACGAGTTTAGGAGGACTACTGTTAAGCAGTTTTTTTTTTTTTTTTTTACTAATAACTCTAGAGCACAAAACCTTTTAGCATGATGACTCAGGCAACAGAAAGTAGAAAGGGCAGTCACCAAGTGCTGTATTAAAGTGTGTTCTGACGGTTGATTGTGTTTTTTTTCAAGTTGCCTTGGTGTTCTCCAGCTACCACTGTATCAGCAGTTTTTCAGTCACCAAGCTTAGACAGCCTATAAGAAAGACAAAAGATCCTGTAGAGGTATTAGAAATATTTCGGAAATTTTATGAAAGTCTGTATAAAGCAGAGAAATATGGAAATCAAAAAAGGTACAAAAGTAAATGCTTACGGAAGAATTAAATATGCCAAGGTTAGAGCCAGATGAGGCTCAACTACTAACAGGATAGGAGAGGAGATAAAAATGGTGATGTATAACCAATCCACAGGAAAGTATCTCGGAACAGATGGTATTCTTGTGGAAGTTTGGAAGCCAGGACGGAAAAAATTTGATAAAGATCTGGAAGGTTTTAACAGGAGGAAATGTACCAACGTCCTGGAGGAAAGAGGTGGTAGCTGCAATACCTACAGAGGGTAAAGACCCATCAGATCCAGCTTCATACAGGCCCATTTCAATACTAAACCATGACTATTAAGTGTTTATGTATAAAATGGTGAAAAGAATGGCAAAAGTGATGCCAAAACCGATATGGATCGATGTGGTTTTGTGTAGGGGAGGCAAACATTTGACATCAACAGAACATTGATGACCCAGAGGGAAACAGAATGTGAAAAACCACTGTTTTTGGTGGGTCTTGTAAGCAGAGAAAGCATTTGACAGAGCAAGCTGGGACTTTATGAGCACAGCAATGGAAGCATCTGCATTCCCTGATAAAATTATAAGGTTCATTAAGAGGATATATGAGGGATCAGAGACAAAAATTAAAGTGATAATTCCTGTTTGAGCAGAGGAACCAGGCAGGGGTGTCCTCTTTCCCCTTTCTTATTTGCATTATATTTAGAACTATCGGCAAAGAAAATTAGGGATTCAGAAATTCAAGAATATAATTGGTACGGCAGTCAAGAAAAGCTGTCTCTATCTGCAGATATTTTAGACCTGATAAACTAGAAAAGGACAGTGTTGTGGAACATTTTGAGACAGTTTCAGATCTTTTCAGGATACAAAACTGATGAAGCTAAAACACAGGCAATAGCTGTAAATTATGTACCCCTAACATGAACTGGTTCAGCAACATCCACATTTATGGGGAATTGATAAAATGAAGTACTTAGGAGCATGGATTAAAAATTATTCTGGTGTGGCAGCTAAGGATATGTGGAACGAGACTAAACAAAAGATAATACAAAAACTGAGAAATTGGAAGGTCTGTTATATAAATATGGTCCGTTATATAAATATGGATAGCAAGATACAAGCGGTTAAAATGTTTTTGGTCCCTTTAGTCGTATAAGCAGAGCAGGCATATTTTTATCAACCAGAGGAGAAGTTGTGGATAGCAATTAATAAAGAGTTGAAGGCCTTTATCTGAGAGGGGAAGACGGCAAGAGTAAAGTGGGATAAGTTGATTATTCCAATAGAACAAGGCACATTGGGATTACCCGATTTGAAAGGGTATTTCAGAGCTACACAGTTAAAGCTCCTATATATAGCACATGGAGAAACCTATAATTCAAAGTGGAAAGGGATGATGATGAAACGGAGGAAGCTCAAGAAACAGGGAGAGTTTGGGATTTTGGATGCAGATCTTTAAGAAAAATAATAATCACACAGAATATAATATTCATAAAGTAGCAGAAAGTAAGCTAACACAGGAATAGAGAAAGAAGATTCTGCTGATAGGAATGACTGCAATTAGGGATACAGACAATAGGCAAGAGGGGGTGGAATTTATTGGAGAAAACTGGCAAAGAACCAAAGCATTGGCAGCAAATAACTAAAAAGGGAAAGGTAATAGAATGGGAAGATGCCAAGAATTTATTTGGATTGCAGATTAGAGATGGCCTTCCTTATGAAGGATTGGTATCAGAGTACAGGCAAACAGAAAAATAGGATGGTCCTAAATGAAAGACCAGCACTTGTAGAGTTGTTAGTAGACTATAGAACAGAAGCTGCTGTTAAAAAAAATAGTTAGTAGAGCATAAAAAATATTGCATGGTAATTGTAAGAATCAATCAGAGGAAGTTAGAAAGGATTGGGAAGGGAGACTGGATAAGCAATTCATAAAGAAATAATGAGGGACATACTTATGTCTCCCAAATATGCAACAAAATCTAGAAAATTTAGGATTTTTGCTTGGAAATGTTTACATAGGTATTTTTATACCCTCAAGTAGATTCCAGAGAATTGTTCCTCAGGTAGACAGCAAATGTTGGAGGTGTAAGAGGGAAGAAAGAGGTAATTGGAAACATATTTTCTGGTAGTGTAATGAGTTGGCAGACTTTAAAGATTCCCTGCAGACTACTTTATCAGAGATGCTGGGTGAGTAAATTGGTGCATCTAGGGAAATAATTTTTCTGAGCTATGATACAAAATTGGAATTGCCTAGACATAGTAAGACCTTGCTGTGTCTAATTGTGGTGGCTGCCAAAAAACAACTACTAGAAAATGAGAATCAAAGTCTAAACCAACTGTACTAGAAATAGTGACTGTAGTAACAGAGAAAACAACTGGAATTAAAATCTTTAGAAAAGGGTAAGACGAAATAACATAGAAAAAAATGGGAATTGTGGGAACAATACATACAGGGGAGGAATAAGGTTTAAAAGCAGGCAGAATTTAAATTAGCTATGTAATGTTTGACTGACAATGATTGGGTAAGATAAGTGAAGTATAATGCTTGGCAACTAAAATTATATCAATATGGTTGCTCCCAACTAACATTATGGCAACATGATTTGTTTTTATTTATATAAATGCATGACTGTCTATATCATACGTGATAATTTAATAAACATGTTTCTTGTTTAAAAAAAAGTTAAGTATGGATTAAAAAAAAAAAAAAAAAAAAACGAAGAATCCACCCATGGTGTAAATGATAGTAGTCAATATAAGAACAAATATGTTATGCAGTACCACAGCATAAATCTCAATCACATGGATAATGTTGATATTCACATTACTCCACAGTACTTCAATATTCAATCACAGTGCAACAGTCTCCCATCCCAGTGAACTCAGCAGACATTAGACTTGGAACAAGCACAAATATAGTGAACACCTGTTGCTTTATTTTCAGCTATTCTGAATATCTGGGTCCTTCATGTAAACAGATCAGCTCTTTTACATCTAGAAAGTGAAACAGGATACAAAAGGTGGTGAATTCTGCTTAATTCTAATAAATAAAAAGAGCAAAGATGCCAACATTATCATGTTCAAACAAACCATTCTGGGTTTTGCTTGCTACGTTATTATTTTTTTTTTACTTATTTAAGCATTTACAAATGTAACAATAAAAATACTCACACTTATTTTGTCAATGCGTAAATTGCAAAATGAGCAACACTTTCCATCCATAGACCAGTCAGTTTGCTCTTCAGGTTCACAGTCTGAAAAAGATGTTTATAAATGTTCTGAATAAACCATGCATTTTTCTGTGAAAGTGTTTAAACTTTTTTTGTAATTGTTAATATAAAAGTCTACAAAAGTTCAAAATCAATTTTCAGTATTTTAATTCTACAGATACTAAAGTGCAGAGGCATTTACTGAATCAAAAATATAGTGGAATGCATAACCTGGTTACAGATTGAAAAAAAAGTGTTTATACTGAGGGTATTTTCAACATGCTTGAGAACTGCAGAAAGATATGCTTGACTGTTGCACAAAACTGCAACAAAAAATAATGCAAAAAACAAAAGTGAATATTAAACAGCAACTCAAGTTCACTTCCATGTGAAGCTGAAAGTTACATACAAGTTATTCAGAAGCCAACCTGGAAAACGTCCCAAATCAGCAGTGGCAAAAACAAAAATTCTTAAAAAGGAATTGCATACCTACCAAAAATGAGTGAGCCTCAAAGCACTGGTCACCATTCAACACAAGCAGGTCTGGAGTTGATGAAGCAATGCACTCCATGGGAGACCGTAGTTAAAAAAAATTTCTTTTAGTGCAAATGTAAGAACTGAAGCCAGAGAGGAAGATCCTCATAGCTTACTACCATTAACAGCATGTGAGAGACAGGAATTAGCCCGTAATAGACTTTCAATTATTACATGAAAGAGAATTCTATCACTGTTTCGATCCATCCACAGATACAGAATTCCCAATGCCCTCAACAATGGTTAGACAACTTGCTACTTCAATACTTAAGCAGGATGCTTACTTCAGAAATATCATATTAGCCTGGAGACATTTGTTTGCCTTTTCAGATAAGTGCATTTTTAATTTAATATTTATTCAGGAAGGTGGTATGTATACGAATCAGTGGTGGTACTGACCTGGATCACAGGAAAGATACATTGCTTAAAGGAAAGGTAGGGAAAGGGTCCACAACTAGGGTCTATATTATATAGACAAAAAAATCAAAATGTCGAATGCTCACATGAGCGTAAATGCAGAAATTCGAAATTGCTGCGCCCCCCCCCCCTTCCCCACTGAATATATATTCCAAAGCCGAGATTGTACTACAGTGAGGAAAGGGCAAATATTCCTATCCTCACTGTACTGTGATCCAAAAAAATAAATGGAGTTCCTGCATTTACGCTCATGTAAGCATTTGACATTTTGACGTTTCGTCGATCTAAAGTACACCTCACAACTACATAGAAATCGAGAAATGGAGAATGAATGGTTCTGGTGCTAATAATGGCCAAGAAAACAATGCTATAATCACTGAAAAAAAGATGAAATGCAACACAGCACACGGCATGGGCAGAGTGGCATTCAGATTAATCTCTTCCTTATGAGTTAGTACCACCATTACATAGCTTACCTTTATAATTTCAAGTTATCAGAACTGCAAAGGAAAGAAGATCATCTAGCAATATAGGAGAAAGCATTCCTTTTACACCTGCTCTACAGAGAATATAAACTAATGCACGCATACCCAGTAAAAGCAAAAGGAGATGGGGGGTTACTTTGGCTAAATCTGAGATATCGCAACAAGAATGCATATAATTTCAAACCCAGATAAGTACTTCAGCATTTGGTCAAGTAAGGTGGGTGAAAGCATGGCTGTGTAAGAAAATTTACCACAACAGTGGATGTATGAATGATCACTGCTGCAGTAGCCTATCTATATGGGTTATACCTTGCCTTGGATATAACAGCCAGACAGCTTCCAAAGCTTCAGGGCACCTTTCACAGACCCAAACTGTCAGAGAGCTTGAGCTGGGCTTACTAAATTACAAGTTTGGGTGCAAAACCCATCAGAGCTTTTCTGCCAGTAGAAAAAGAAAGGTTGAGCCCTGAAAGGTCAATGCTAGGAACAACACAAAGTAAGTGTCCACACACTGGCACAAAAACACACCAAAAACAATGGGGATGGAGGGAGGGAACAGCTACTTCATCAGTGATAATTCTAACATCTACTGTTATAAGTTTAAATTACACAGCTGTACTACATTCATTATACTGATCACAGCTACAGTAGCCTTAGCTACATGGACAGATTACCTAACCTAACTGCATTTGGGAGGTGGAAAGAAAAAAAAGTCCAGCAGCCTGTGGAGAATGGTCCTAGCAAAGCTTGCTCTGGACCTAGAGAAGGAATCAAACTTATAGTGCTTTGTAAAAGTAGGTTCAGAAGATCAAGTAGCAGCTCCTACAATATGCCTAGAATCAAACCATTTCCAAAACTATATAGATGAAGCCAAGATTCTGGTAAAATGGGCCTTGACCCTGTCTGAAATAGTTTTTGTTATGGTGAGCATAAAAAAAAGTAATATCTTTAGACAACCATTTGGATATGATCTGTTTTGACACAGGCTGTCCATTCTAAACTTCACAAGAAATCAACAGTTGATCCGAAGATTTAGTTAGGTCAACTCAGCACCCAAGTTGTCCGTGGACATCCAAGGTATCTCCCTCATTTTTAGGTTAAGGAAAGAAAAGAGGGAGATGCCTACTTGGCCTTAAACTAAACTAAACTCCGATACCATTTTAGGCATAGGACTATTTGTTCTGAAAAAAAAACTGTCCCTATGGAAAACGAGATAGGACTGAATCGCCATAACAGCTTGCAACTCTGATACCCTTCTTGCAGAGATCAGAGCTATCACTAATACTGTTCTTTATGTTAAGAAGCTCATGTCAGCCAGATTAGTTGATTCAAGTGTAGTAAATGTTGGCTTCTGTAACACAATTACGATACCAAAGAGAAGCCTCCAGTTGTCTTGAAGGCCTCATAAGCATAAGTTCTTTCAAGAAATTACAGTTGTGTAAAATCGTACCATAACGGTAGGTGTCCTTCTCTTCACTGTTGCAGCATTCTTTACAACATGGAACCCCTGCCAAGGGTGGCTCAACATCTGGCCAGTATACCAAAGCCTATAGGATGCTAAGGGTACACCATATGTCACATGTATGCTTCCTGCGTACAGTGTAGGGCATAAAAGTAATGTCTAGATGTACTATCCTCAAAACTGAGAGGTCTAGTAGGAACACCAATCTAGGAATTAGAGAAGAACCAGGCACATCTAGAAGGGAAACAAACCATGGGGAGGGGGGGGGAGTGAATACTGCAACAGTGACAAAAAGGACATCTACCTTTATGGTAAGATATTACACAACTGTACTATGTCCTTCCATTTTAATGTTGCAGTATTCCTTACAATAGGGAGCATGAAAAAGAGAGGAAGGAGGAAGGACCAGCAGAGCCCTCAAGGAACCAATGAAGGATGTCCCTATATCATAACCAGCTCCAGCCCTGTATATCACAGCCAACTTATAGTGATTGGTAAAACTATGCACAGAAGCCCAGGTAACTGCCGCAAGAATAGAGTTCGTATCTGAACCCTTGAAAAGAGCAGCAGAAGAAGCCACAACAGAATGAGCCTTAAGTGAAGAAGGAAGGCTCCTGCCATGTAAAGAATAACAAAAACAAACTAATTTAGATATCCAAGAAGAAACAGTTTGCTTGGAGGCAGCCAAACCCACAGATCTAGGATGAAAGAAAACAAAAAACTGACCAGATTTGCGAAAAGCTTTGGTCTTATCCAAACAAAATCCGAGTTGTCTGTGCACAAACTGTACAAAACCTTCTCAATAGCAGATTGAGAATGGAAAAAGTGGACAAATGAATAGACTGATTAAGAGACAACTCATTCACCACTTTGGGCATAAAATGATTAGTACAAAGGAGCACCCTGTCCTAATGGAAAACTAAAAAGGGGGGGAACAGCCATTTGAAGCTAAGACACCCATTTGGCAGTACTAAGGGCCAACAAAAGAACAGTCTTTCAAGAACAATGCTGTAAAGGAAGCGGAAGCACAAGTCAGTTTCTCCAAAACAAAAAAGTAAGGTCCCAGGAAGGAGGGACAGACTTCCTGGGAGGTCTAATGTGAAGGGGGCTTTAAGAAATTGCTTAGCTTCAAATCTAGAAGCTAAAGGGGGTGCTAAAGGCTAACAAGTAGGTCTTAACAGTTTCATCACAA
>NC_056729.1:348589726-348618307 GCF_019279795.1 Protopterus annectens | reverse complement strand
GCAGTTCGGGGAGTAGGATGAGTTTTTCCAAAGCAAAGTTAAGGTCCCAAGTTGGGGTAGGAGCTCTTCTGGGGGGGCCTTGTTAGCCCTTCTTAGGAACTGTTTGATGAGAGGGTTTCAGAAGAGAGGTGACTCTGTGCTGTAATGAGCAGAGATGGCAGAGACATATATTTTAATAGAAGAGAAGGACAGACCTCTGTGCAGTAGGTCTGCTGGGTATTCCAGGATGAGAGGTAGGGAGGGCTGTGCTGTTTCGGCTCCCTTAGCCTGGATCCAGGTGCAAAATCTTTTCCACTTTTTCACCATAGGATTTTCTAGTGCTGGGGCATCTGGCCTCACGTATAACATCTAGGACTTGTTTGCTTAGGCTGGCAGCTTGAGGAGAGGTCAGGGATTAAGCCACGCTGTCAAGTTGAGGGTCTGCAATTGGGGATGCAGGAATTCTCCATTCTTCGAGGTCAGGAGTGTTGGGATCTGAGATAGGTGCCATGGTGGCAGGGGTGACAGGTTGCACAGCAGTGGGTACCAGCGCTGGCGTGGCCAGTCTGGAGCAATCAGGGTTGCCCTCTTTTTCCTCCCTTATTTTGAGCAGTACCCTTGAAATGAGTGGTAGAGAGGGAAATGTATAGACCGAGAGGTTTACCCACTGGAAGGATAGGGCATCCACTTTCCAAGCCTTGCTGTGAGGTTCCCTGGTGCAGAATTTGCTGAGCTGATTGGAGTGGGAGGCAAAGAAATCTACCTTTGGGGTACCCCATTTCTGGGTTACAAGGGTGAAGGTTCTGTGGTCTAGCTACCACTCATGTGGGTCTAGCATGTTTCTCCTTAAGTTATCTGCCAGAGAGTTTAGGGAGCCTGGCAGGAACTGTGTTAGAAGGTGTAGTTGCATGGCTGAGGCAGTGTGCCAAAGGGTCATGGCGAGCCTGCAGAGAGGATAAGAGTGAGTTCCTCCCTGCTTGTTGATATACCACATCACTGTGGTGTTGTCTGTTTTGATCACTAGAGGCCCTGGGGAGAGTAGGGGTCTGAAAGCTGTCAGGGCATGCTGAACAGCTAGCATCTCTTTTTGGTTGATGTGCAGGTGTATTTGATTTGAGCTCCAATGGCCCTGAATGCACCTGTCGTTCAGGTGTGCACCCCAGGCATAGTCTGATGCATCTGTGGTGAGGGTCTGGGCGGCATGGAGTTGTGAGAAAGGAAGTCCCTCATTGTGGTTGCATGCTGCTGCCCACCAAAGAAAATCTTTCCTTAGACAAGGTATCATTGGAATGATAGTTTCCAGGTCTTGAGAGTCTTGACACCAACAGCTTTTTAGGTACCACTGTAGTTTCCTCAGTCTGGCATATGGAATGAGTAGAATGCAGGAGGCCATGAACCATTGAGCTTACAGGATTTTCCTTGTGGATAACTGGGTTCTGGTATCTAGCTGAGAGAAGTAAGTCTGTCAGGTAGGCTTGTTTTTCCTTAGTAAAGAATGCCATCTGGGATGCTGTGTCTAGGCTTGCTCCCAGGAATACATTTTTTTTGTCTGGATACTAGTTTCGATTTCTTTTTGTTGATAGTATACCCCAGGGAGGTCAATAGGTCCTTTACAAAGGACAGGTGCTGTAACAGCTTTTCCTGTCTGCCTGAATCAGGCAGTCGTCTAAGTAGGGGTAAATTTGAATAATTTCTTTGTCTGCAAAAAGCAATGGCTGTAGCCAGGCATTTTGTGAAAACTAACTCTGGGAGCAGTGGAGAAGTCAAAGGGAAGCGCAGAGAACCGAAAGTGCATAGATCCTGCCCTGAAACGTAGGTATTTATGCAAGATTCCCTGATTGTGATGTGTAGGTAGGCCTCTTTTAGGTCTAGGGTGGCTAACCAAGTATCCTTGGAAAGCACAGGAAGAAGCTGCTGGAGGGTGAGCATTTTGAATTTTGGTACCACCAGAAAGGTGTTTAGAATGGATAAATCGAGGATTGGGTGCCAGGTGCCCTCTTTTCTGGGTACCAGGAAGAGTCTGGAATAAAAACCTTGGCCTATCTGGTCTGCAGATACATGCTGTATTGCCCTCATGGAGAGCAGGGAAAGGACTTGCTTTTTGGCCTCTGGCCACTGGTTTGGAGAAAGATCTGGGAATCCTTTTGGAGGTGGCAGTGTGTGGAAATAAAATTTGTATCCCTGGGACACTATGTGGAGGACCCATCGGTCGTTGGCAATAGAGGCCCAGTTGTTTGCATGGAAGGAGCGTTTTCCTCCTAGGGGCACAAGAAGGTGGGCAGAGGTAAGGGGTGGAAGTGTAAAGTCATTGTGAGTTCTTACCATAACGGGGTGGCTTAGCACTCCCTGCTTTTGAAATGGAGGAACTTCGCTGCTTAGATCTCTGCATTCCCTGTGGCTGCTGTCTTTGGAGTCTGTTTCCCCCGAGTCTGGGATGAGCTGGTCTGGAGGGGGGAACAGAAAGGACCAGTGCTTGGAGGGGCAATGCCTACTGAACCTCAGAGGTTGGACTTGTAAAATGTTTTTAACTGTCTGCACAGATTTAGCTTTTTCTTCCTTTTTTTAAACCTCTTCTGCTTTGGTGCCAAACAAATTGTCTTTGTTCAATGGTGCGTCCAATAATTTTGATTTGACATGGTCTGGCAAGGTCTGTTCCTTATGCCAAGCATGCCTTCTAAGGACAGAACCAGTGACTGCTGCCCTGCAAGATGCTTCTAGGGTGTCAAAGGCCACATTGCAAGGTGTGCTTATTAACTTGGCTTGCCAAATGCATAAGCTCTTGTAATTCTTTATTTTCTGCAAAAGCAGGAAAGAAAGACATTTTTTGTTTGAGGAGTTCCATGGTATGCTGCTGATATATCAGAATGTGGAACTGATAATTTAGTGCTCTAATAGCAAGAGTAGCAGAAGTGTATACTTTTTTACCCCATCTGTCTAAAACTCGAGCATCCTGGTCTGAGGGGGTGAGATTCTTAGCTGAGATTGCATTAATTCCTTTAGGTCCTTGAGAGATGACCTCTGGGTCAGCAGTAGGATTTCTGAAAAGGAATTTGAGAGCGTCAGGGACACTGTAGTACCCATCAGGTTTCCTGGGAGCAGGAGGAAGGGTGTCAGAAGTTAAACTAAATTCCATAAAAACCATCAACAACATCCAGGACAGGAGGAATGGCCAAAGGTCTGTGCTGTAGTAAATCTAAGAATTCCCTGAGTCTCTTTTCTGACGGAGGGTAGTCCTGACATTCCCATTGGAAATGTTCCCTTAAAGTATGAAGGGTTTCACCAAATGAGAAATCATCGGGTGGAGAGGCAGAAGGAATGGATTCCTCTGCATCAGAATCCTCATAAGCAGAGAGGGGTTGCATGTCTTCATATTCAGAAGCATCAGAGTCATCGGACTCCTGTTCAGATAAAAACTACTGGGGACAAGTCTCCTTTTGGAAGGGGTAGCCTGGCTTCCCCTAATAAGCATAATAAGGTCTTCCACCATTTTAAGCATTTGAGATTGAGGCAAGGAAGCAGGTGCCAGAGCTTGGGTCATTGGTTTTTTGGGTGTAGTTCTTACCCTGGGCCTTGGAAGCATGTGCAGAGCTTGGATCATTGGTTTTTTGGGTGTAGTTCATACCCTGAGCCTTAGAAACTCTGTAGTTTTAGAAAGAACTGAGGATGCGAAATAAGTTTTTGGTTTGTGTAGAGTATCGGTAGTGTGAAGTACTTCCTCAGAAGCCAGTGCCTGCTCAGTGGCTCCGGACTCATCCAAGGTAGAGACATCCGCAGGATCCTTAGTCGAAGAAGAGTCTCGCAGCATACGGGACTCCGAAAGGGTCTCGTTAGCGGCCTGCGAATCCACAGAAACGGGCATCAGGGGCTGCGAAAGCGCCTCACTGAGGACTGGTGAACTGACGACTAAGCTTAACGGAAGCGTCGTTGGCAGTTTTGGACCTGTGCGGTCTGTGTCTGTCTTTATCCTTACATTTTTTTCAGAAGATCGGTAGTCGGATGGCTTACCAAAGCCATATCGGAATTCGAGCACTGAGAGTGAAAATATACAATAAGGGCCTAATGACGTATAGTTCTGGCGTTGAGCAAAGCACAAAAGCGATAGCGAGGGACGCCATGGTTTGGGCCTAAACAGGTGACAGTAAGAATGGAAGTCTCGTGTGGTATTTGCTTTCCACAGGCGAGACAATTGTTAACTTTTTCTGACATCGGTTAGAGTAAGAAAAAAGGATCCCCAAAGGGGTACTTAGCTTTAGAAGACTTCAACTTCAATTCGGAAATGAAAACTCGGGTAGCGGCTGACCGGCACTCATGCAAACTGCTTCTGCTTCGGACTCCTTGGCAGGAAAGACTGATGTAATGGCGTCGGCTGCCTGATTTTATACCACTGACGACCTGATGTCACTCCTGGAGCGTCAGCAACAAAACGCAAAAATACTAAGCCTCTGGTATTCGGGCTGAGGGCTACCCCTGGCAGGATAACCCAAATGTGAAGACCGCAACAGTGAAACATGGAGAACATCTATAACTTATGCAACAAAGACAAACAGAAGACAACCAAGTAAAATTTTGTTTAACCATGGAAAACAGAAAAAACAAACCTTTTGCATAAACTGCTACTTAAAACTGGCAGTCTGTGCCTCTGGCTAGAAACATGTCATCTAGCTGCAAAACAAAAAAAAAAAAAAAAAAAAATTGCTCCTTTTCTTTTAGTCCTGAACCAGAGCCATCAAGCCCTTCCTTGCTCTTCTTATCCACTCGTCATCCTGCTGGCTAGCTGTTGCCATAATGCCAGCTTGAGGAATTTTAAGGTTCACACTACTAAAAAGCCTTCCAGAATCTTTTTTTTTTTTTTTATACTTCTGAGGAGAATACAATAAGTAATTTCTATTACCTTAAACAATATTAATATACAGATAATTGTATGTTGTTATTTATAAAGTATGTTAGAACAAAAGAATGGTCCACTTCTACAGGACAGACCAGCAATACAAATTGCTAAAGCACAGATTTTTAACATATTACGGGCCGACTACAAATAATGAAGGATATTACTGAATGGGCAGAGGTCTACAATCCACAGCCTAAAATTTACACTAGCTACAGAAAGTACAGCTGTGCACCTACTATAAATGTAGATGCTAGAGTGTATTCACTACTTGGGTTATCCGCCGGCAGGCTACCCACAGTCGGCCCGAGTTCCAAAGTCTTGGTCTGGCGCCGGTTGCTGTCGCCTCTTCCCTGACGTCAGTGCGCCAGGGGTATAAAAGATGCAACCAACGCCATTTTCTTCAGTTTTTCTTGCCCCAGATGTCAGGTGCCCCAGATAGGAAGGCTGGAAAAATAAAATTATGCCAAAAAGCATGCATGTAGTAATATAAACATTTCCTTCATCTACAAGCAAATACACCACATAGGTTGTATAGAGTTGAGACGTAGAGAGAAGTCCCAGCAATGAAAAGGGGGATGGTGGGTGGGCAACCTGGACTGCAATAGTGAATACACTCAAACATCTACATTTATGGTAGGTACACAACTGTACTATGTTCATCATGTTTCACTGTTGCAGTCATTACACTTGGGTTGAATCCCAAAGCTGAGGTTGGGCGGCTGGGTCTAAATTGGATTTGGAGAGGCTACCAGGCCCTGCAGGACTGCAGTGGCAAAGCCTGCTCTGGATTTAGAATAGAGAGGTAAGTGGTAGTGCTTGGTGAAAGTGTGCACGGAGGTCCAGGTTGCAGCTTCTAAAATGTCTTTGGTTGGTACTCCTCTGAGAAAGGCTGGTGAAGTGGCTACTGCTCTGGCAGAATGTGGCCTAATGACCTTAGGCACTGATTTGCCATGTTGTGCATAACAGAAGCGGATGCAGTGTCCTATCCATTTTGAAATTGTCTGCTTTGTGATAGGTTTTCCTTGTGATCCTGCAGCATAGGCTACAAACAGTTGCTCAGTTTTTCTGAAAGCTTTTGTTTTGCCCAATTAGAATCATAGCTGTCTGTGTATATCCAAAGTGTGCAGAAGTCTCTCCCCTTTATTCTGGGGATTTGGGTAGAAAGTTGGTAAATGAATGGTTTGGTTCAGGGCCACATTGGAAACTACTTTTGGCATGAATGTTGGGTTTGTCCTAAGAGAAACCCTGTCCTGGTGAAAAATGATGAAAAGTTCCACAGCCATTAAATGCCTGTAACTCTGATACTCTTTTTGCTGAAGTTATTGCTAGGAGCAGAGCAGTTTTCCATAAGAATTTTATATCAGCTGTACTGGCTGGTTCAAAAGGAGTTCTAAAACAAAATTGAGATCCCAAGTTGGTACTGGTGCTCTTCTTGGGGGTCTTATGTTTTTTGCCCCTCTGAGGTACTGTCTTAGTAGAGGATGTGATAAAATAGGAGGTTCCGTATTGTAATGAGCTGAAATGGCAGAGGCATGGATTTTAATTGATGAGAAAGATGGGCCTTTGTCCAGCATCTCAGTAAGGTATTGTAAAATCTGAGGTATATTTGGAAAAAGTGGTTCGAGCCCTTGTGCCTTGTTCCAAGCACAGAATCTCTTCCATTTTTCTGCATAAGATTTCCTAGTGCTGGGCCTCCTGGCTTCTAAAATGACATCCATAACAGCTTTAGAGAGAGGAGCAGTCTGAGTGGCTACATTATCTGCCATGCTGCCAGATTTTAAGGTTCTGAGTTGACTGTGCAGAATCCGATTGTTTTGTTGAGTCAGAAGATGAGGAATTTGGGGTAAAGCCCAAGCTGAGCCCTGAGACAAGCTCTTCAGGATTGCGTACTAGTGCTGGCGTGGCCAGTCTGGAGCAATCAGGATCATTTTTGGTCTTTCTTGTCTGACTTTTAGGAGCACCTTGGTAAGAAGAGGCATTGGAGGGAAGGCATAGACTGTCAGGGCTTTCCAACTGAATGATGGAGCATCCACTTTCCATGCTTGAGAGTGATAAGTTCTTGTGCAGAATTTCTGAAGTTGGCAATTGTGAGGGGAGGCAAAAGATCTATGTCTGGGCGTCCCCATTTCCTTGTTATCATGCTGAACACCTGTGGATTTAATTTCCATTCGTGAGGGTCCATGAGATTTCTGCTTAGTTCATCTGCCAGTGTATTTTTTGTTCCTGGCAGGAATTGTGCCCGCAGATGTACCTGATAGGTCAGTGCTGTGTTCCACAAAGTCATGGCTTGCCTGCACAGGGGATAGGAATGTGTGCCCCCTTGCTTGTTTATGTACCACATAACTGTGGTATTGTCCGCCTTTATTAGTAGTTGTCCTGGATGTAGTAGGTCCTTGAAAGCTGTCAGGGCATTCTGTACTGCTAGCATCCCTTTCTGATTGATGTGAAGATGCATTTGCTCCTTGGGCCATGTGCCCTGAATACATTCTCCTGCCATATGTGCCCCCCAGGCATAATCCGATGCATCCGTTGTTATTGTCTGCCTGGCTGTGGGTAAGGTGAAAGACTGTCCCTTGTTCTGGTGACAGGCCTGGGACCACCATCGAAACTCCTGTTGTAGGCAGGGAATTAAAGTTATGATTGTCTCCAGGCTGTGAAAATGTTAAGTTCAAACACTTTTTAGATACCACTGTAGTTTCCTCATATGCAGTCTTGCATATGGAATTAGTAGAATGCAGGATGCCATGAAGCCCAGGGCCTGCAGAATTTTTCTTGCAGGGAGCTGGGTCTTTGCTGCCATCAGTTGAAAGTAATATGAGTCAGTTGCGTGAGATAAGACATCTGGGCAGTTGTATTTAAGCTTGCACCCAGGAATATTATCTCTTGAAAGGGCACTAGTTTTGATTTCTTTTTGTTTACTGTGTACCCTAAGCAAATTAGCAATCTTTTTACAAACGCCAGATGCTTTAGTAGAATGTCCTTGCTCTCTGCTTGAATAAAAGCAGTCGTCCAAGTAGGGATGTATTTGAATTCCTTTTTGTCTGCAAAATGCAATTACTGGTGCCAGGCATTTTGTGAAGACCCTGGGCGCAGTAGATAAGCCAAAGGGCAGTGCAGAGAATTGGTAATGCATTGAGCCTGCTATGAATCTGAGGTATCTTCTGCAAGATTGCCTGATTGGGACATGCAGGTATGCCTCCTTGAGTTCCAAAGTAACTAGCCAAGCCTCCTTGAGTTCCAAAGTAACTAGCCAAGCCTTCTTGCCCAGCATGGGTAGAAGTTGCTGTAGTGTTAACATTTTGAATTTTGGAACATCCAGGAATGTATTTAGGATTGACAAGTCCAGTATTGGTCTCCAGGCTTTGTCCTTTCTAGGGACTAAGAAAAGTCTTGAGTAAAATCCTTGCCCCTGTTCTTGCTGTGGTACTCTTTGAATAGCTCCCATGTCCATGAGAGCAGCAATTTGTTTTTGCGCCTCTGCCCATTGGTTTTGTGGCAGGTCCGGCATACTTTTTTATTTTGGAAGTGTGTGAAAGTGGAACCTGTAACCCTGAGAAACAATATTCAGTACCCATTTGTCCTGGGTGATTATGTGCCAATTTTTTGAGAAAAGTGCTAGCTTTCCCCCTAGGGGTGCTGCCAAAAGGTAAGTGCTTGGCATTTGTAGAGGGAAGTAATTGAGGCTGTTTTCTATAAGGTTGTGATTTGTCTTCCCCTCCTTTGGGGGCTGAAGCACCCCATTGTTTAGGTCTGTAGGAGCATTGGGGCTGAGATCTGCCTCTGTGGCCTGTCTGACACAGGAAAGGACCAATTTTTTGAAGGCCAGTTTCTGCTAAACCTAGGTGGTTGGACCTGTAAGAAATACTTTACTGTCTGCATTGATTTTGCTTTATCTTCCATTTTCTTTAACACCTCTTCTGCCTTAACACCAAACAAAGTATCATGCTGTAGTGGAGCATCCAATAAATTTTACTTTAACATGGTCAGGTAAACTTTGTTCTTTCAACCAAGCATGCCTTCGAATAACAGAGCCTGTAACTGCGGCTCTATAAGAAGCCTCTAATGAATCAAAACCACATTGTGAAGTATGCTTTCCCACTTGTTCAGCTGCATGCAATAAATCCTACATTTCCTTACTGTCAGGACTTTGAGTTTGAAACCATTTTCTGTTTTAACAATGACATGAGGTACTGTTGATATTTAAGCATGTGAAACTGGCAATTTAAAGCCCTTACAGCTAAAGTAGCAGAAGTGTAAACGTTTTCCTCCCATCTGTCCAGAGCTCTGGAATCCCTATCCGAGGGGACAGGATTTTTAGCAGTGGAAGCCTTAACCCCTTTAGGACCCTGAGAAATTGTTTCTGGATCTACAGCATGGTTTTTGTAAAGAAATTTATGAGAGTCAGGGACCCTGTAGTACCTGTCTGGCTTGACTAGTGCAGGGGGTAAAGAATCAGGAGTCAGACTGGATTCAGAGAAAACATCAACAATAACAAGCACAGGGGGAATAGCCAGGGGCCTGTGCTGGGGCAATAAAAGAAAGTATGAGCCTTTTCTTGGATTCTGAATAATCCTGGCTCTCCCAATGGAAATGCTCCCTCATGGTGTGCAGGGTTTCCCCAAAAGAATAATCCTCAGGCGGAGAGGCTGAAGGTATAGACTCTTCTGCATCCGAGTCCTCACAGGGAGGGAGAGGATATCCCTGATCAGAAGAGGAATCAGAGGAAATAGAAACCTGGTCAGAGGAATCATAGTCAGTGTCTTGCCTAGGCCTTTTGTCAGAAGGGGGATGGGATCCCCTGATTAAAGTAATTAGGTCTTCGGCTATTTTAAGCATCTGTTTCTTTGGCATGGATGACTGTTCAGTAGAATGCTGTACTTGTTTCCTTGTCTTTAATGGTGTTTTTGACTTTGCCTTGGTTGCTGTAGTGGGCTTAATTGTAAGCTGTGAAGGCTTGAAAACACCCTCATAAGCCGATGCCTGCTCAGCGGCTCTGGACCCATCTGAGGGAATAGTTTTCATAGGCCCAATACCTTGAGTTTCCACAGGCCTCGGTGTCTCCACGTGGCTGTCAGATACCGCCTGTGGCTCTGAGGTAGCGGGTGTCAGGGGCTGCAAAAGCGCCTCACTGAGAACCGGCGACTGGCCTAGAAGAGGCTTTGTCGTCGGTTTTGGACCTTGGATGCCTGTCCTTTTCTTTGTCTTTGTGTTTTTTATAAATTCCGGTCGTCAGTTGTTCCGACGGCATTATGTAATTAAACCTAAACCTTCAGCCAAAATAATGTAAAGCAAAATCAAACTGACGTTTAATAGTGCGTTTATTGAATCTAGCACAAAACCGACAACTGGTAATGTCGTGGTCAGGGCCTAGGCAAGGAATACAGTAAGAGTGAAAGTCCTTATGAGGTATTTGCTTCCCACAAGAGATACAATTATTATCTTTTACTAACATCGGTCTGGAGCAAGAAAATGTTTCCCCAACGGGGTACTTCGCTTTAATGAAGACTGCGGTTCTGAAACTCAATTTCGAAAATCTCAGGAGTCTGCCGACCAGCACTTGCGAACTGCTTTTGCTTCGGGCACCGCACGGCAAGAAAGACTGAAGAAAATGGCGCCGGTTGCATCTTTTATACCCCTGGCGCACTGACGTCAGGGAAGAGGCGACAGTAACCGACGCTGGACCAAGACTTTGGAACTCGGGCCGACTGTGGGTAGCTTGCCGGCAGATAACCCAAGTGTAATGACTGCAACAGTGAAACACGATGAACATCCAGTTAATGAACTGTCAGGTCAGTATGGGGTTGGGAAAGGAATAACATGTGGCAGTCATCCCTCTACATAGGAATGGTTAAGTTCTTTCTTGCCTATGGGGTTGAGAAAGTACAGTTGTGTACTCTTACCATAAATGTAGATGTTCGAGTGTGTTTACTGTTGCAGTCATCACTGTAGGGTTCTTCCTGCCAGCAGCAGCCCCCGATCGGCCAGAATCCCAAAGTCTGGATCGGGCGCCAGCTGAGGTCACATTTATCCTCACGTCAATGTGCCGGAAGGTATAAAGACCTCGGCTGACGCCATTTCCCCAGTTTGTCTTGCCCCAGAAGTCAGGTGCCCAGAAAGAAAAGGCTAAAAAGGAAACCATGCCCAAAACCTCAGCAGCCAAAATACCTCATAACAGACAATACTCAAGGAAAAAACAAAAGAGGGGATAGGAGGGAGGGTAACCTGGACTGCAACAGTGAACACACTCTAATATCTACATTTATGGTAAGAGTACACAACTGTACTATGTCCTTCGTAGTTCACTGTTGCAGTCATCACTGTAGGGTTGAGTCCCAAAGCTAAGAAAGGGTGGCTGGAGGAGAAGGAGCGGTCACAAAACCTTGCAAAACCGCCGAAGAAAAACCTGCCCTGGATTTAGAATAGAGAGGGAGGTTGTAATGCTTAGAAAATGTATGTACAGAATTCCAAGTAGCAGCTTCCAAAATATCCTTGGTAGGAACCCCACAAAGAAAAGCTGCTGAAGTAGCAGTAGCCCGGGTAGAATGAGTCCTAACAGTAACAGGAACCGGATTGCCATAAGAGTAACAGAACTTGATGCAATGGGCAATCCACTTGGAAATAGTTTGCTTAGTGATTGCTTTGCCCTGAACAGTAGGAGCATAAGCGACAAACAACTGATCAGATTTCCGGAATATTTTGGTCCTGTCCAGGTATAGACGAAGTTGTCTGTGCACGTCTAGAGATTGCAAAAGACTTTCTTCCTCACTTTGAGGATTAGGATAAAAGGTAGGCAAATGAATAGACTGATTCAAGGCCACTGCTGAAACCACCTTGGGCATAAAAGTGGGATTAGTCCGTAGAGATACCCTGTCCTGATGAAAAATAAGGAAGGCTTCCACAGCCATGAGTGCTTGCAATTCAGAAATTCTTCTAGCAGAGGTAATAGCTAAAAGAAAAGCAGTTTTCCAAGACAAACATTTTAAATCCGTGGAAGCTGCAGGTTCAAAAGGAGACAAAGTTAATTTCTCCAAAACATAGTTAAGATCCCAAGTGGGAACAGGAGCCCTTATAGGGGGCCGAATATTCTTAGCCCCTCTAAGAAATTGTTTAAGTAATGGACGAGAAAAAAAAAATCGGAGGATCCGTATCATAATGTGCAGAAATAGCAGAAGCATGAAGCTTAATAGACGAAAAAGATAGGCCCGTATGCAATAACTCTGTCAGATACTGCAAAATCAGAGGAATGTTCGCAACAGAAGAAACACCACCCTGGACTTGACTCCAGGAGCAAAATCTTTTCCATTTTCCCGCATAACATTTTCTAGTGCTGGGTCGTCTAGCTTCAAGGATTACATCCAATACCTGTTTGGAAAGGGCAGAGGTGTTTACAGACCCTGGATCTGCCAGGCAGCTAGATGCAGAGTCTTGACATGACTGTGCAGTATCCGGCCGTCCCGTTGAGACGGTAGATGAGGGATCTGAGGCAGAATCCAGGGAGGCTCCTGAACCAAGGTCATCAGAGTGGAATACCAGAATTGCCGAGGCCAATTGGGAGCCAGTAGAATCATGTGCAGTCTGTCCTGTTTTATCTTCAGAAGTACCCGAGGTAGAAGAGGAAAGGGAGGAAAAGCATATACTGAGAGGCGTTTCCAACTGAATGAGAGGGCATCCACTTTCCATGCTAGTTTGTGGTAGGTCCTTGTGCAGAACGTTGGAAGTTGACGATTCTGAGGGGATGCAAAGAGATCTATGTCTGGACATCCCCAAACCTTTATAATCATCCAGAATATCCGAACATTCAACATCCATTCGTGTGGATCTGAAAGGCGTCTGCCAGAGTGTTGTCTTTCCCCGGCAGGAATTGCGCCTGTAAGTCGACACTGCAGGTCAGAGCAGTGTGCCAGAGATTCATGGCTAATCTGCACAGGGGGTAAGAGTGACAGCCCCCCTGCTTGTCAATGTACCACATCACTGTAGTGTTGTCTGTCCGTATCAACAACTGTCCTGGTAGAAGAAGGTCCCCGAGGGCTATCAGGGCATTCTGTACAGCTAGCATCTCCTTCAAACTTATGTGCAGGTGCATTTGTTCCTTCGTCCAAACACCCTGAAGACATCTCCGTGCATGTGGGCTCCCCAGGCATAATCTGAAGCATCCGTTGTCAGAACTTGGTCGGTTGGCAGAGGACACAAAGGCTTCCCCTTGTTCTGTAGACAGGCTTCGGCCCACCAAAGAAACTCTCGCTGGAGACAAGGCAAAATTGTGACCACTGTTTCCAAACTGTGGTAATGCTGAGACCAGACACTCTTGAGGTACCACTGCAGCTTCCTCATATGCAGCCTTGCATATGGTATGAGCAGAATGCAGAATGCAGGAGGCCATGTAACCCAAAGCCTGCAGAATTTTTCTTGCAGTCAGCTGTCGGAAAAAAGCCAGTTGCATTTTTTTGTCTGATGTCAAGGAAGCCATCTGGGTTGAAGTACTCAGAAGAGCACCCAGGAAAGTAATCTGTTGTGTGGGTACCAGATTTGATTTCTTTAGATTCACTGTGAAACAGAGGCACAGAAGAAGACACTGTACAAAAGCTAGATGCCGAAGTAGTGTCTTTGTCGTCCGCTTGAAGACAGTCGTCCACATAAAGGTAAATTTGAATCCCTGTCTGTCTGCAAAACGCCATTACTGGTGCCAGGCACTTCGTAAAGACCCTGGGCGCAGTAGATAAGCCAAAGGGCAGCACAGAGAACTGGTAATGTTTCGAGCCCGCTTTGAAACACAGATACCTTCTGCACTCTTGCCTTACAGGAATATGCAGGTAAGCGTCTTTTAAGTCCAAAGTCACCATCCAAGCGTTCTTGCCCAACATAGTCAGCAGCTGCTGCAGAGTGAGCATTTTGAATTTTGGTATAGCTAGGAAAGTGTTTAGCACAGAGAGGTCCAGGATTGGTCTCCACGAATTTTCCTTCCTGGGAACCAGGAAAAGTCTGGAATAAAAACCTTGCCCTATTTCTAAATTTGGTACCAATTCTATGGCCCTCATAGCCAGGAGGGACTGAACCTGCCGTTGTGCCTCTGCTCACTGATGATATGGCAGGTCTGGCCAACCATTCGGTTTTGGCATAGTGTGGAAATGAAATCTGTAACCTCTTGAGACTATGTCCAGAACCCATTTGTCCCAGGTTATGTGGCTCCAATTTTGATAAAAAAAGAGTAATCCTTCCCCCCAAAGGAGCTTCCAGGATAGGAGCCCCGGAAACCAGAAAGGGAGAGTCATAAAGACTGTTTTCGGTAGGGTTGAGACTTATCTTCACCTCCGTTGGGAGAGGGGGCACTCCACTGCCTATTCCTAAAATGGGACTGTGACTGTCCCCTACCTCTGGAACGCCTGAATTTGCCTCTCTGAGACCTGTCCGAGCCCGGAAAGGACCAAGGTTTAGTTGTCCAGTGTCTGCTAAATCTAGGAGGTGGAACTTGTAGAAAATCCTTAACTGTCTGCATAGATTTGGCTTTGTCTTCCATTTACTTCAATACCTCTTCAGCTTTGGACCCAAACAGAACATCGTGCTGCAAAGAGGCATCCAAAAGTTTGGCTTTAATCTGATCCGGCAAGCTTTGATCTTATAACCAAGCATGTCTTCTAATAACAGCGACAGTTGTTGCAGCCCTACAAGAAGCTTCCAAAGAATCAAAACCACAATGCAGGATATGTTTACCCACTTGTTCAATAGCATGCAATAAATCCTGTAACTCCTGATTATCCGCACCAATAGACACAGCTGACATCTTTTGTTGAAATACAGACAAAAGGTATTGCTGATACTTCAGCATATGAAATTGACAGTTCAAAGCCCTAATAGACAATGTAGCAGAAGTATAAACCTTTTTACCCCATCTCTCCAAAGCCCTGGACTCTCGGTCAAAGGGAATAGGATTTTTAGCAGAGGCCGCTTTAACACCCTTAGGACCCTGAGAAATTGTTTCCGGATCAGACGAAAGATTTTTAAAAAGAAATTTATGAGAATCTGGAACCCTATAATACCTATCTGGTTTGGCCGGAGTAGGGGGAAAAGAATCAGGAGAGAGAGAGAAGCTTCTGAAAAAAACATCAACAATGTCCAATACAGGGGGAATAGCCAGAGGCTTATGCTGTGGGAGAAGAAAAAAATCCCTAAGCCTTTTCTTGGATTCAGAGAATTCCTGCCCTTCCCAGTGAAAATGCACCCTCATATCATGCAAAGTTTCACCAAAAGAATAATCCTCAGGAGGAGAGGTGGAAGGAAAGGAATCTTCAGCATCAAAATCCTCATAAAGAAGAAAAGCATAATCCTGCTCAAGGGAAGAAGCAGAAGAAACAGAAATTTGGTCTGAAGAATCATAATCTGACTGTAATCTAGGCTTCTTGTCAGGAGGGGGATGAGAACCCCTGATCATAGTTAAGAGATCTTGAGCCATCCTAAGCATCTGCCTCTGAGGCCTAGGACCCTGATCAAAAGGTGCCTGTGCTAGCCACTTCATTTTAGCTGGAGCCTTAGACTTTGACTTAGCATGTAAACCTGAATCCACATTTACAGGAAGCTGTGAAAGCCTGAACTCCCTCAGAAGCCGGTACCAGAGGGAGCAGTATCCGAAGGTCCAGTCCCTGGCAATTCTGAAGACTCCATCAGCTCCACACCGGAGCTGGTACAGGCAATTGGTTCAAAAGAGGCGGACGACAGGGGCTGCAAAAGCGCCTCACTGACGACCGTCGAACCAGCAACTGGCAATAACCGAGTAACATCCTTTGCTGTGGACCACGGAGGCCTGTTTGCATCCCTGCGCCTCTTACACACCCCAGAAGCCGGAAAAGAATCTGAAGACATGTTATAATTGAACCTTTTTCCAAAATAGTAAAAGGCAAAATTATACCTACGCCTAATAGCACGCTGATTAAATCTAGCACAAAACACACAATTAGCAATGTCGTGGTCAGGACCCAGGCAGGGAATACAGTAAGAGTGAAAATCCCTATGAGGTATTTGCTTCCCACAAGAAATACAATTATGAACTTTTTCTGACATCTGACTGGAGCAAGAAAAAGACCTCCCCAATGGGGTACTTATCTGTAAAAAACGAAAAACCTGGGATTAGATCCAAAAACAAACAGGAACAGGCCGACCGGCATCAGTGAACTGCAAAGGGCACCGCGCGGCAAGAAAGACTGGGGAAATGGCGTCAGCTGAGGTCTTTATACCTTCCGGCGCATTGACGTCAGGATAAATGCGACCTCAGCTGGCGCCTCATCCAGACTTTGGGATTCTGGCCGATCGGGGGCTGTTGCTGGCAGGAAGAACCCTACAGTGATGACTGCAACAGTGAACCACGAAGGACATCTGGTGTCTGAACCTTTGTGAGATTCTACAACCATATTTTACAAGGTGAAGTCCTTTTTTGCAGAAGCTGCCTAATCTGCAATTTTTATTTCAAGAGGGCACTTCATCTTGCATCAAACACTACTACAAATCAGGAAGAAACTAAATTCAGATGTTTAACAGGTATGATTCAAGAAGCCCATTCACAGAGCTATAGCTGGCTCATTTAGTGCCCAGATCCAGACCTCAATGTACCCCCCCCCCCCAACTCTTTGAGTGAAGAACTAAAATAGCATATAATAACAATCAGATTTGGCATAGTCTTCCTAGGGCAGCCAATCCATACAGTTTCAAGCCCAACCACACTACTACTACTGCCACCCTCCAACTTCACCAACATAGTAAACAAATACAGAAATGAAGGTAACCTTGTTTCTTCACTTTTTCTTGACCTTTCCAAAATATATGAGTGTCCCACCAAAAGCTCCTTTCTAAATGTAACTCTAGGTCTCACTTACCCCTCCCTCTTCTGGTTTTACAGTTATTTATGCAAGAGTCAGCAAGCAACTGAATGGCAACAAAACCTTTCAGCATTTCAATCTCTGTAGGTGTTCTCCAAGGGTCAATACTTGGCCCCCTTCTATTTAATATTTTCATAAATAAAAGTTTTACTGCTGCAACGCTTGCCACTCTCATACAATACATGAGGATTCAACCCTTATCTGCTCTGCCCCATCCATAACAAAATTACAGGAAATCACTTGAAAAATCTTTCACCAACATTGAAATAGGACTAAAATTCTAATTCACTGGTTAATGCAGAAAGAAAAAAAAAAAAAGCTTATGCTATTTACTTCAAACACCACTTTAACCAGAAACACGCATTTCACATTACCTCAAGTAATAACATAAAAACAGAAACCAAAAGCCAAACACCAAACTAGTCAGAGTCATAAAAGATAAAGTACAGCTGTGTACACTTACCATAAATGTAGATGTTAGAGTGTATTCACTGTTGCAGTCAGTCATTACATCTGGGTAATCTGCTGGCAGGTTGCCCTCAGTCGGCCTGGTCTTGGATCCTGCGTCAGTTGCTGTCCTTTCTTCCATGACATCAGGTCGTCAGGGGTATAAAACATGCAGCCGACACCATTACATCAGTTTTTCTTGCCCCAGATGGCAGGTGCCTCCCGAATGGGGAGCAAAATATATAAATTAGAAACACAAAAATATACCTCCAAACAAAAGCAAATACATACACCAAAAAAGCTTTTAAGCAAAGTAAAAGAAAGAAGAGGATTTACTATTGAAATGTCGAACGGCACTACATCGACTGTACTATAGTTGAACACGGAAGTTCGAAAATAGTAATGTCGACGTCAAAAAAATCAATCTAGGAATTGTTTTAACATGGGTCGAGGTAGGTGTTCAGTATTATTCAGAACTACAAACATCTCCCCTACCTCGACCCATGTTAAAATACAGTCCTAGATTGTTTTTTTGTCGTCAACATTACTATTTTCGAACTTCCGTGTTCGACTATAGTACAGTCGATGTAGTGCCGTTCGACATTTCAATAGTAAACCAAAGAAGAGGTATAGTAAAAGAAAAACAGGGGGCTGGAGGGAGGGTAACCAGGACTGCAACAGTGAATACACTCGAACATCTACATTTATGGTAATTGTACACAACTGTACTATGTTCATCATGTTTCACTGTTGCAGTCATTACATTTGGGTAGATTCCCAAAGCTAAGGTTGGGAGGATGGATTTATACAGAATTAGGACCAGCTATAAGGTCCTGCAAAACAGCAGTGGCAAAGCCAGCTCTGTATTTAGAGAAAATTGGTAAGTGATAATGCTTGGTGAAAGTATGAACTGAACTCCAGGTAGCAGCTTTTAGAATATCCCTGGTAGGAACACCTCTGAGAAAGGCTGTTGAAGTAGATGCAGCCCTGGTGGAATGAGATCTGATCCCCTGGGGAATAGGTTTTCCATGGTGCTTATAACAGAAATGAATACAATGGCTTATCCATTTAGAAATGGTTTGCTTTGAAACAGCCTTCCCCTCTGCCCCTGCAGCAAATGCTACCAGCAGTTGTTCAGATTTTCTTCGAGATTTAGTCCTGTCCAAGTAGAATCTCAGTTGTCTGTGTACATCCAATGAATGCAGAAACCGCTCTCCCTTGTTCTGTGGGTTGGGAAAGAAAGTTGGCAAATGAACGGACTGATTAAGAGCCACACTGGATACCACCTTGGGCATGAATGATGGATTGGTCTTGAGTGACACCCTGTCCGCATGAAAGATGATGAAAGGTTCCACTGCCATAAGGGCCTATAATTCAGATATCCTTCTAGCTGAAGTGATTGCTAAAAGGAAGGCTGTTTTCCAGGAAAGAAATTTTAAGTCTGCAGTTGCAGCTGGCTCAAAAGGAGGTAAAGTGAGTTTCTCCAATACAGAGTTCAGGTCCCAGGCAGAGGTTGGAACTCTCCTGGGTGGTCTCAAGTTTTTGGCCCCTCTGAGATGCTGCTTTAAGAGAGGATGAGAGAAGGGGGGGGTCTGTGTTGTAATGAGCTGAAATGGCTGAGGCATGGATTTTTATGGAAGAAAAAGACAGGCCCTTGTGAAGCATCTCAGTTAAGCATTGGAAAATCTGAGGTAAATTCGGCACTGCTGTGCTCATCCCTTGAGATTGATTCTAAGCATAGAATCTTTTCCATTTGCCAGCATAAGATATTCTAGTACTAGGTCTTCTCGCCTCCAAAATAACATACATCACAGGTTTGCTGAGGGATGCTAAGGGGGAATTTAAGTGATTAGCCAAGCTGCAAGGTTCAATGTTTGGAGCTGAGGGTGCAGAATTTGGTTCTCCTGCTGAGACGGTAAGGAAAGTGTCTAAGGCAGGTGCCACAGAAAAATGTGTGACACACTGAGCAGGAGTGGGTACCAGTGTTGGCGAGGTCAGTCTGGAGCAATCAAAATCATTTTTGGTTTGTCCTGTTTGACTTTTAGTAGAACTTTGGAGAGCAAAGGCAGAGGGGGAAAAGGCATAGACTGATAGGTTTTTCCAGCTGAAGGACAGAGCATCCACTTTCCATGCTTTTTTGTGATGAGGTCTTGTGCAAAACTTGCCCAACTGGTAGTTCTGGAGTGAGGCAAAAAGATCCATGTCTGGGCTCCCCCATTTGTGTGTCAACATGTCAAAAATCCATGGTTCCAGTTTCCATTTGTGAGGCTCCATGAAATTTCTGCTTAGTTTGTCTGTCAGTACATTCTGCTTTCCTGGCAGGAATTGAGCATGTAGTTGCACTAAATTAATCTTCTGTAGTGCAATGGAAAGCATATAGTAAGAACCTGGATACTATTTTTTAGCCACTAGCACATGTATATATCTTGCTCTAAACTTTGTATATAGTTTTATGATATGTACTGTTAAATACATAAAAATATCCTCTATGACTACTTGTTTTTTTTGTAACAATACTTATTGTCTGTTTTGTATCTGTGTTGGAGCTTTTCTCCCCGGGCCTCTACTGAAAATGGACATATATCCAGCTACATTAGCCCGGTCAACAAATGTAAAATAAATTAAATAAGTAAATAATTTAGCTATTGGTAGTAGCACGAGGTGTAAGAATAGGAGAAACCTATAACAGAGAAGAGAGAAGGTATGTTGCTGCTAAGGTAATTCTTGCTTTATCTGTAGTGTTTGGCCCTATAGAGGGAGCCAAGCTTTTGGTGAGTTTTCTTGACAGAGTGAAGTGTTGTGATCAAATTTGAGGATGTTCGTCGTTTTTTTACTTTTGCAGTCATTACATTTGGGTAATCTGCTGGCAGGTTGCTTTCAGTCGGCCTAATTAACAACGTCTTGGGTCCTGTGTCGGTTGCTGTCCCTTCTTCCATGACGTCAGGTCATCAGGGGTATAAAACATGCAGCCGACGCCATTACATCAGTCTTTCTTGCCGCACGGTGCCCGAAGCAGAAGCAATTCTTAAGTGCCAGTCGGCAGACACCTGAAATTTTCACTTTCGAGTTACAGAACCGAATCAACTAAAAGCTAAGTACCCCGTGGGGGAAACTTTTTCTTGCTCCTTTCCGATGTCAGTAAAAGTTAATAATTGCACTACTTGTGGGAAGCAAATACCTCATAAGGATTTTCATTTGTACTGTATTCCTTGCTTAGGCCCTGACCACAACATACCTTGCTGTCTGTTTTGTGCTTTATTTAAATCGGCGCACTATCCGTCGTCTGTACATTTTTGCTTCAAAATATTTCGGTTCTCGGTTTAATTATCCAGAAATGACGTCAGTTAGCCATCCGACTACCGGTTTACCAAAAAAACGCAAAAGAAAAAAAGACAAGAGACAGGCTGTTGAGGTCCAAAACTGCCGACGACGCTTCTCAGTCACCAGTTTGCCGGTACTCAGTGAGGTGTTTTCGCAGCCCCCGATACCCACTACTTCTGATTCGCAGGCCTCTACTGAGACCCATTTGGAGTCCGGTATGCCGTGAGATGCTTCACCTATGGAACTCATGGATGTCTCTACCTTGGATGGGTCTGGAGCCGCTGAGCAGGTACTGGCTTCTGAGGGTGTATTCAAGCCTACAGATTTGCATATTAAACCAACTCCAACTTCAGTACCAAGGCCTAAATCTCGATCTAGGTCTAAAAAACTGATGCCCAGGCCACATGTTCAGGCCCCTATGCCTAAAAAACAAATGATCAAAATGGCTGAAGATTTAATTACTCTAATCAGGGGTAGTCAACCCCCCCCCCCCCCCACTAAGAGGCCTAGGATTGAATTTGACTATGAATCTTCTGAACAGGACTCTGTTTCTTCTAATGATCTGGGTTTGTCCATACCTACTTATGAGGACTCTGATGCAGATGATTCTATTCCCTCTGCTTTTCCGCCTGAGGATTTCTCTTTTGGGGAAACTTTACATTCCTTAAGGGAACATTTCCACTGGGAAAGTCAGGATTTCTCCGAATCCAAAAAAAGAGGCTTAGGGATTTCCTCCTCCTCCTCCTTCCTCAGCATAGGCCTTTGGCTATACCTCCTGTATTAGATATTGTTGATGTGTTTTCAGAATCCAGTATGGCCCCTGATTCCTTGCCTCCAGCCCCTAGCAAATCAGACAGGTACTACAGGGTTCCTGAGTCCCACAAATTCCTTTTCAAAAATCCAGCTGCGGATTGTCTGTGTTTGACAGACTTGGCAGGGAGGATGGGACGTTCCTATCCTGGGAGGAGGGAATGTGCTAACATCTCTCCAGTTGAGTTCTAGTGCAGACTGGAGCTCAGCGAGGTTGGATGTCAAACTAAGGTTTGGAGTAGACGGTCCAGTGTATGCCCTTTAGGGCTCAGAGGTGGAGCACACTATAGCTTCTCAAAGTCCAGAAAGTTGTAACTAATGCCAAGCACATAGGGGAGGAGCATATAAAATCTCTAGACCCTGTGGAGGATGACAGCACTCATAACACTAGTCTCATCCCTCCGATGACTGAAAGTATGACCCATAAGCTGAGCCCTCAGAAGGAACGTAGACATGCTTATTGAGCAGTATGGAACAACTTGAAAGAAATAGGGGTTCAGGATGAAAAAAATACCAGGAAATTTCAAGATTTCCTTTGTAAAATTTCATAAGTACATTTACCCTTTCCTTTATAACAGCTTTTAAAATAAAAAAAATACATTTCTTTTTTTCCTGTTATTGATGTGACACAATTTATTTTCGTAATTTGCTTCAGCTAACCTAAGGAGAGTGCCTTAACTTCTTGCTGACTATTATAAGATTTCTTAGCCATGGCAGAGTTGTTTTCTTAAAAATATGAGATTTTCTTCTTTTAAATTTCAGGAGTCTGTTAGAGATATATTCAGAAAATTGTGTGAAAATGCTTCAAATATGACATGACAATGACAGTGGCAGCCATACAGGAAAAAAGTACTGAGACTTTACAATACATTGAAAATATGTGCTTCTTTGAAAAAGACTATCAAAGTTTTATGACAAGACATTCTAAAAACTATAGCCTTATATACATCAATTCTACATCATAGCCTTCACATGTCATTTTTCTTTGACTTTTTGACATTTCAGCAATTGTACACAAAATGTACTGCTGTTCTCTTGTATACTGTAGTCCAGTTTCTAACATATTAGATGTTCAGGCAGTATACTTGTAGAGGAAAAAGAAAGAAACAGAATGTTTTAACTTTTGGCACTGTACTATACATCTCAAAAGAACCTGATCAAATCAATTAAACACAATGCTCATGATCACCCCCCCCCCCAAAAGGGAATTTATGCCCAAAGGGCACGCTGTATGATGGTAACATTCACATTTTGCAGCAAGTTACTTACATAACCCAATTCTACACATTACTATAATGTCATCCTCATACCACCTTGGGAAGCAATGCCATTCTTGTAAAATGCAAGAGTAGTAAAATAGGATCCATATTGAAATGACAACACACCAAAAAGGCTGAAAAATCAGGACAAGAGCAAATACTGAACATAGCTCGTGTTCTTTAAAACTTGTATTTTTGTGGGGAGGGCAAGCTCTCAACACTCCCACTAACTGACATATACCAACTCGAAGATCGCCATACCTTGGAGAAAAGGGAATATTCCAAGAAATAGACACCTCAAACTTGGTATATGCAAGTCCATTTTTTGGCCAGTCACTGCATCTTGGGACTCGCTCATGTGGGTCCCAACATTTCAAATGGTTTCCAGTAAAACACATTCTACGTACCGCTATCACATTTTGGTTAGTGTTCATAAAACGAACAGTTGTAGAACACGGCATGCTATTAACATAAGCTCTTTACAATTCATAAAAAACACACTGTGCAAATGACTAAGACTCACTGTGCAGGCTTGCTCCACTATAGAGAAGTACTAATGCAAATCAACCACCCCTTATCATATGCAATTCACAAACAAACACCATCTTTGTACATGTTGATCCCAACAGTAAAAGCTATCCAACAGCATACAAACAGCTGCTGTAGCATTTGTGGATTCAGCCACCATGCATCACAGCAAGACATCACCAAACAACATACTAACACTGATACCCCCCCCCCCACCAAAAAAAAAAAAAAAAAACACTGCTGCTACACTGCAGGAAAATCACTACCAGCACTGGGGCCCCATACAGTGTGGTTAAACAGACTACCACGTTTTACCTTATTCTACACTGCCAGTTAGGTCTGTCAGCTACAAGACAGGTATACCTAAAAATACGTAATCCAATTAAACAAAGCAACAAAATGTGCATCAAGTAAAATTATACAGTCCAAATGCAGTGAAAAAACAGCAAACTAATCATCAGACAAATGTAACAGACTAACCTGTCCAATTTACGGAACCAAGGAAACAAGGCTCCAACTCAAAAGACTGAACTCCATTCATAAAGTCTAGAAGCTCAATGGTGAAAATGCATAAAACTGAAAAAACAAAAATCCCACTTTAAAAACTGAAATGATTTGACTTACTCAAACTAGGTATCTCAGATATTCAATACAAGGATTACTGTAAAATGACCCACAGTAATAGAACCAGTAACTGTGAAAAATATGGTGGGAAGATAAATAAAAAAACAGCAAAAAAATCAAGCATCAACAACTTCTACAGCAATACATTCTTGTAGTGTGGAGTATCAACCTCACCTGCAGCTTTAAAATTTGAACAGGAACTGGCATTATGGTGAGTGCCAACAAACTTCGGCAATGAACATGCAAGAAACGCAACACAAAGATTTATTTTCACACAACCAAGCACGTGCCAAATCAGAATCATGTGCAACTCACAGTTACTCAAATGAAAGTAATGTAATGCTCACCACAAGGAAATATCACCACCAAGTTTTTCAGTGCTACATGCAAACAAGGAATTCTGGCAGAAAAAAAAGCTAATCTGAAGAAAGCTCCAAACTGTGGGGCAAAGAGAGGGTCCAACAGATGAATACTTGGAATTTATTGAGACGAGGGTCCAACAGATGAATACTTGGAATTTATTGAGACGAAATGGCAGGGCAGGTTAAATTTTACAATTTTTCCTGGTTTTAACGATAAAATAACACTTTCCCCTTTTAAAACTTAAACCCATGTATTTAATATAATGGTCATGTAACCGTTTTATTTTTATGTAAGGTTACTGTGCTTTTTATTGCCAGCAGGTTAATAGCTAACCTAGTTTTAAAACTTTGTAGCAATAGTGGGGACTACTGTGTTAACTAATTAAGACTTTGTGTTGTGTATTTATATGATGACACCAACGTTTTTAATTCATTCTAAAGGAGTCTGTGTACAAGAAAGAAAAAAGCACTAATGTTGGACAAGTACTTAGTAGCTGGGAAGGTGTTATAAACATAACTGATCTTGTGTGGGGCTTCATACTGAAATATCTGCATAATAGAGAGTCTGATTCAGCTGCTAGAGAATGAGAGAGCACAGTTTTAAGTTAAAGGGCAACAATGGGATTCTATAATTAAATGCTCAATCTCTACCCATTTACTCTCCCTGCTATGAATAAACAACAATACCACATTTAAAATATTTTAAACCGACTGTTTTTCTCCACTAGAACAGTACCTTACTGTAATGTGGTGGTTTCACTTTCAAAAAAAACTTTTTTCCTGCCCTGGAAAAGCTTGCTGTAATCTCAAATTCACTGATATCATCACGGCCAATGAATGCAGGTAGTTTTCTGGAAAATTCCCTCCCCAAACTGACATCACCAGGACTGTCCGAAAAACCCACCCATGCTGTGATGACACAGCTCCCTGGTCCTTCCCCTACCCATACAAAAAGTAAAGGCTAGAACAAGGAAACAGTACAAGTCAAGTCTCCTGCAGTGAGCTGTCAATCACAGTAGGTAACAGCTCAAAATTACCCTTAGCACTTTGACAGCTAGGGAAGTTAGATATGAAGGGGGGTGGGAGATAAGTAATACAATTCAGGCTTCACAAAAGACTTGCAATTTAGGCATTCTAAAAAGAAGCAGCAGTAAAAAGCACTTTGAAAGTCTGTGCCATTTGCACTGTTTGTGTTTTAAGTAGTCACAGAGTAGCATGAAATGTTACTTAAAACCAACAGGCTAAAAGACAACAGTGTGTGCCTGTAAAATCAATGCAGCGACGGGAGCTTTAGGAAGAAAGAGGCCTGTGCGATGTAATTTTTTTTTTTTTAACAGATAAGGACTGCATTGTTGGATACCTAGAGGCAGAGTAAACAATTACAGAGGATATAAAAAGTGTACACACCCCTGTTAAAATGCCAGGCTTTTGTGATATATAAAAAATGAGACCACAACACATCATTTAAAAACTTTTCCCGCCTCTAATGTGACCTATAACCTGTACAATTCAATTGAAAAACGAACAAGTCTGTTAGGGAAAAAATATAAAAAATAAAAAACGTACAATAAGCTGGTTGCATAAGTGTGCACTCCCTTAAACTAATACTTTGTTGAAGCACCTTTTCATTTAATTACAGCATTCAGTCTTCTTGGGTAGGAGTCTATAAGCATGGCACATCTTGACTTTGCAATACTTGCCCACTCTTCCTTGCAAGTGCGCTCCAAATCTGTCAGATTGCGAGGTCATCTCTTGTGAACAGCCCTATTCAGGTCACCCCACAGACTTTCTATTGGATTTAGGCATGGGCTCTAGCTGCTCCATTCCAATACTTAAATTTTCTTTGGTGATGCGAAGTGCTGTTTTTGCACCAAATGTACCTTTAGGAATTGTGGCCAGAAATTCAACCTTGGTCTGATCAGACCATAACAAATTTTCCCACATGCTTTTGGGAGACTTTATGTATTGTATTGCAAATTTTACCTGGACCCAGATGTTTTTCTGTGTAAGAAAAGGCTTCCATCTTGCAACCTTACCCCACAATCCAGACATATGGAGAATAAGGGAGATTGTTGCCACATGTAGTACACAACCAGTACTTGCCAGAAATTTCTGCAGCTCCTTCAGTGTTGCTGTAGGTCTCTTGGCAGCATCCCGACCAGTTTTCATCTCGTCTTTTCATCAATTTTGGAGGCACATCCACTTCTTTGGAATGTCACGGTTGCCCCATATTTTCTCCACTTTTTGAGGACAGTCTTCACTGCGTTACATGGTATATCCAATGCTGTGGAAATTTTTTTTGTACCGTTCTCCTGACTCATACCTTTCAATACTCAGATCCCTTTGATGCTTTGTAAGCTCTCTGCAAATCATGGCTTTCGCTGTAGCAGACAAATGAGTAAATATCCAGAAATTCCTACAAGGACAGCTGAACTTTATTTGAGGTTAATCAGAGTATCTTTATTTGAGGTTAATCAGAGTATCTTTAATTGATGGCAGGTATAAACTCAAGAAGACTGAATGCTGAAATTTAAAAAGGTGCTTCAAAAAAGTATTAGTATAAAGGGTGTGAACACTTATACTGCCAGCTTATTGTACGTTTTTTATTTTTTTTTATATTTTCCCCCTAACAGATTTGTTTTTCAACTGAATTGTACAGATTATAGGTCACATTAAAGGTGGGAAAAGTTTTGAAATGATTTATTGTAGTCTCATTTTTTTATATCACAAAAACCTAGCACTTTAACAGGGGTGTGTACACTTTTTATATCCAACACTGTAGAATTATTTCAAGATGCCAGACCCCATGTGGTCAAACTCAGAAATAACATATTAAAATATTTGAAAACCTGTAAGAGTCCCAGAGTGGTGTTAAAATGTGGGGAACACCAAACCATGATGAAATAAACAGATTTTTTGGGTCTGTGGGTGCGGTTCTCCTTTAAGTAATAACAAGTGCCATATTCTAGCATCAAGAGGACTGAAAACTGAAAAAAAAAATCAGAGCAACCGTGCAAATATCAAAAAAAGCAATTATTTTCATAAGGAGCTTCTAGAATAATGCAGGACTGTACATTACATTCCAGAGAAAACTAGGCCATTAAGAAAACTGTCAGCACAAGATGTAGCCTGTAAATGGTACTATAAACAGCAAAACATTCTGAAGTGCCAAAGTAACTTGTTATAAAAACACCAATAAGCCATTTATGTTGCAAAAAGACAGCAGTAATAGTGGTTCAACAGCTATAATCCTACAAAGAAAAACAGTTGCTTATAGGTTAAGAGCATTTACAGATGGACAAAAAGATACATGTTCAAACAGACAGGCATCATTAGCAAAAATAGACAGCTGTGAGCAATTCACTGAACGTGTACGGTAAACAAGTCAAGACAGAAGGACCATAAGCCCTTGTACGGCATATTCAGGAAGCTTTTCTACAAAGCACAACTGAGACTACACAGAATGTCACTCAAATTTAAAGAAACAAGATCTGAAAGTCAAATGCAGATCACTCAAGAAACTGCACAAAGCAAGTATGTTAAGTAGTGCATAATTACTGCATAAAACACAAAACTGAGGAGGAGAAACAGACTCTCTAGGTAATACTGTAATCACTAGTGACAGAATAAAAAGCAAAATAATTCCAGATATCTACTCTACTGACATTAACTTAGGAATGCAGTTACTGAAACAAGTTACACCAATGGAATGGCTCATCAAATTAATTGATCAGAAAATAAATTCAGTCTTACTTTTCTTTCTATTAAGAACCATGTGTCTAGAGCGTAATGCTAAAAACTTACAAAAAACAGTACAGTCAACTGACAAATAGTCAACTGACAAATAGTTCACATCTGTGAACACTGAAGTGCAAAGAAAGAGGTAAAATGACACTGGCCAGGTAATACTGACCTAGTGGCAAGATTTTTGCTTCACAGCTCAAGGGTCTTAGGTTCAATCATGATACCTGGTCACTGTGCAGAACTTGCATGTTCTCTCCATTTGTGGGGATTTTCTCCAGTTTTCTCCCAAACCCAAAAAACATCAATGGATGCTACTGTCATTGATGAAATGAGTTTATAGACAAGCCCACTTTCCTAGTCAACAAACGATAAAAATCAAATAAAAAAGTAAACTCAAACAGAACACATACTGCAGAGTCCAAGGGAAACAAATAACAGCAAACCAAGCACCAGGTCATCTATGGAGTCAAGCAGGTTGTTGTTGCTGTCTTTCGGCTTTTCCCTGTTGGGGGTCGCCACAGCGGAACTCCGGTCCGCTAATGATTGGCAGTAGATTTTGACGAATGCCGAGGTGCCAGCTCGACGATCAACCTTCAACTAAGGCACGTCCATTTACGCATGTCTTTCGAATGCCCACCCAACCGCGGGGAGGACATGCAGACTCCACAAAGAAGGCACTCCCCACACTCGAGCCAAAAATCAAACGGAAGAACCTCTTGCTGTGAGGCAACAACGCGACCGCTGCACCACCGTGG